>NC_065543.1:24181029-24293529 GCF_932294415.1 Quercus robur
TTAGACACATCCTAGATCTACCCAATTACAAGTAAAGTGTGTTTTGTCAAAGGATTAGCCAATTACACAAAATCATAATATATGTTCTTAACATGTGAAACACATATGTCCTAACAATCTCCCCCTCTGGCAATCCGTGACAAAACCACAACAAACAAATGAACATATGAGAGAAGTCATAAATCACTCCACTCATATTCACTTGTTAAATACAATAAAATCTATCCTAACACAAACTCTTGAAAAACTTTGCAAGAAGAGAGTTTATGGCAAGTAGACTTTGACAACTTGTATTTCTGAAACACTTTAAACAATACTCATCAAGGCATCTTTGTGTGAAACAGAAATAATAGATTGCATACAAGTATAAGAAATATGTGTATAAATGGAGAAAAGAAACAACACATGAAGGGGTAGGTGAAAGAAAAACATACATCAATATAAAGAAAGAGATCAGTATAATGTATGTCTATAAATGGTCACAAGACCGGTGGACAAGAACAAGGAAGTAAGCACTCCCCCTAACAAGATGAAACACATCTCCCCCTTACAAAGGAATGTATTCCCCCCCCCCCCCTAACATGTAGAAACTTCAAAAAAAAAAAACGAAACCACAAAGTTTCCACAATTTCTCCCCCTTTTTGTCATGATTGACAAAAGGTATAAGAAGCTAGAAAGCTTCACCCAAGAGACATAAAGATGATTAAGAATGATCAAAGGGGTACAAAGAAATCCATATAAATGCATGAATGTAATGAAACAAGATGCTATGGATGACAAGATAATAGAAAGATGCAAAACACACACACACACACAACAAGTCTAATCAATTTTATATTCCAAGAACAAGTCAAGACAGTTTAGTGAGCATACATTAACACATGTAAAACCTTGTGATGGCCAAATCACATTGTACCTGCACATGTATCAAGAGTAACAAAAAATATTGCGTGTTGTGTGTGAAAAACATCGCAAGATTGCATAAGTGTATGCATATTATGACAATTTGAGATATGAGAAGATCACTTTAACTCACACACAATCATAACTGCTTGATGGGAACTATGACCTTTGAGGTACATCCTATAACTCCCACATCTCCTAGAATACACGCTTGCAATCATATTTAAAGCATTTTTGATCTTTTTGCTTTTGATTTTTCTTTGCATATTTTTCTTTTAAGCATATCATACATGGGCTTATTAGGGAGAGAAAAGAAATACCCAATGATATTTAACATTTCAATTTTGCTATACCTAAGTACACAAATGTCATTGACACTGCACTTTTTCTATGCCGAAGCATACAGGTGTCATATTATGATTGGCGGGCAACAGTGATGAGATGGTTATGAGATGGTTATTAATGCCTTTCTCTTAGGATTTTTTAGTCCTTCTCGTCAAAAAGAGTGATATGAGTGTTAAGTATAAGAGACAACTTAATCTTACTCATCACAAACAAGAGCCACAAAGCTCACTTGCTTAGTTGTGCATAGAGATGCTCATCTAAGCTACAAATGATACAAAGTTTAGAACTCTTTGTTTCAATGGCCATCCAAGGTACATAAGTACCAATGTACACAAAACACACATTGTTTTTGTATTTTTCTGATTTCTCATTTTTATTTTTATTTTGAAAACAAAACAAAATAAAACTAAACAAAAACAGACAAACAATATGAAAGCATGAAAGAAAGATGCATATGCATGAAGGCATAATAGAAAGGTGCAGATGCATGAAAGCATGATTCCAAAACCAGATAAGAAATCAAGCAAAGAGAGTCCACTTTAGATAGAAAGAATTAAAGCAGAGGACAAACAGAAAAGACAATTAAGTCTTAGGCTGCTTTCTCACCCACACAGCACGAATCTTTGGCCGTGAAGATAAAAAGACACGTGTCCTAGTATGCCTACTAAAGGACATAGAAGAATTAAGATTCTCCTAAAATTGAGTTAAAAAGCTCAAAGCTTTTAATAACTCTCCAAACAAAGGTGTAGTTCCTTGAGAGAAAACTTGTGACCATTTGGAAAATTGCTTTTGAGGATATAACTTAAAGCAATTAGGACGAATGTGTCCAGAAACACCACAATGGTGACAAACATGAGGCCTGACAAAGGATTTAGAATTAGTCAGATCAGTTTTGGATTTCATACCTTTATTACCTTTCTCAGATTGGGGCACAAAAACAGTCCTTGATCTAGAAGCCGTGGAAGAGGAGGGGCTGGAGGAAACAGCATATCCTAAGCCAGTCTTATCAAAACTAGGCTTTTGAGCACTCAAGACCTCATTAAGTTTTGCACTAGACATCCTCTCTATTTGAGTTCTAGCTTGACCAAGCTCAACCTCAAGATTCTTGATCTTCTCTTCTAATGAGGTATTCTCCACAACAAGAGTCTCAACTAACCTTGTAGTCTCATCTAGTTTGACTAACAGATCAACTTTTTCAGTTTTTACCTTATTAAGCTCTTTTCTACAAAGATGAGAAGTCTTTTCAGATTTTATGACTTCAGTGCATAGCTTATCATGGGCTTCTTGAATGGTCATCTTCTTGGATACTTCATTATCAGAAGAATCCTCACTGTCACTAGCACTCTCCACAATCACCTTATCAGTTAAGGCAGCAAAGGCCATAATGTGACGACATTCATTTACATACTCATCAGAAGAGCCATTCTCAGTATCACTTTGGATTCCTTGGTCTTTTCCTTCATGAGATAGTTTGGGCACTCTATCCTCATATGACCAAAACCTTCGCACTCATGGCATTGGATGGGGGGTTTCTCATTCTTTCCCTTCCTTGAGGATTTAGGTTTCCAAGGAGGTTTGCCTTTATCCTTTTTCCTAAACTGAAGAAGCTTGATAATCTCATCAGTTATGAAGGTTAGATCCTCATCCTCATCATCATCTTCATCTTCACTTTCAGAGTCCTCAATCTCTTCCTTTATACCCTTAAGAGCCAAGTTTTTACTCTTTCCACCTTTTCCCATTAAACCTAATCCCATCTCATAGGTTTGAAGGTTCCCTACATGCTCATTCAAAGGAATTTGATCAATGTCCTTTGCTTCTTCAATGGCAGTGATCTTGGCATGGAATCTTTTAGGTAAGGACCTAAGGATTTTCCTAACAATTTTAGATTCTGCAATACATTCTCCAAGGTTGAAGGCAGAATTCACAATATCCTTGAGTTTGGCATAGAACTCATCAAAGGTCTCATCCTCCTCCATCCTTATTTCTTCAAAACTACTAGTGAGTTGTTGAAGCTTCACAATCTTTACTGCCTTGGTACCTTCATAGGTGGTTTCAAGAATGGTCCATGCTTCCTTGGCAACTTCTGTGGATGATATTTTCTTGAATTCTTCATTGGTCACCCCACAAAATAAAGCATTCAAGGCCCTACTGTTGAAATTTGCGGCTATGATTGTTGCATCATCCCAATCCACCGGAGCTTCCTTTGGCTTAATCCAGTTAACTTCAATAGCTTGCCATACCTGTTCACCCAGAGCCTGCAAAAAAACTTTCATACGAACTTTCCAGTACGCATAATTAGTTCCATCAAATAAAGGAGGAATTAAAAGAGATTGTCCACGATCCATGACAACAGGGGTTAAGGATCACACTCAGGAAATTAATCCAATCAGAGTGTACCCGCTCTGATACCACTTATTGGGAAATTTAGACCCCGATTGATAGAGTTAACAAGTTTTAAATCTAAGTTGTTAATTATATTTATTATAACTAAAACTTTTTAAAACAAACAAACATCAATATCATGTCAAAATCATGCAGCGGAAAAATAAATAAGACAAGATATGATAACCCAGGAAAACCAATGAAACAAACTAGTTTCACAATAAAAGACCTGGGGGGAAACCTTCCCAAAAAGCAATCCACTATAGTAAAGAGAAGTTTCAGATCTAGTACGAAACCTTTGTCCCTAGACTCTACAATCCTAGAAGATGAACTTACAGCAGAAACCTTCTACTGCTTCAGAACCTTTGAACTCTTTAATATATGAACGCCACCCTTTGATGCACGAATCCTAATACGTGACTAACCAATTACGCGGATCCCAATACGTGACTTCAATCACCAACTAGAAGAAGATTGTTGGTTGCAAAGCTCTTCACTTCATCAATAATGAAGATCATGAAGCACTTGGTTACAAAACCCTAAGGCGCAAAGACGCAGTAGCTTCATTCAAAGAGAATAAGGCATCGGTCACCTTTTGCATATGTTCTCCTTGTATTCTCTTATGTGACGGCCTCTAAAATAAGCCTTATATAGGTCTAGGGTTTTGAGAAAAGAAACCCTACTCAAATACAAAAGCCTGGCCCAAAAATCAGATCTGAAAATTCTGATTTCCATAACCTCGATAGATAGCAGGTGTTGAGCAGGTGTCAAGAAGGTGTCGAGATTTAAATTTTGACGGATACAGCGATCGAGGAGGTGTCGAGCAGGTGTCGAGGAGACAGAAGCTTTCTCGATCGATCCACTAGCTATCGAGAGGTGTTGAGCTATCTGTCTGCAGGTGTTGAGTTATCTGTCTAGCTTTAATGAACAGCTTTTCTTTACTTGTTTTTTGGTCCAATTTTCATGGCTTTAATACTAGACTTGAACAACATGTTTCTTGAAGTATTAAACACATCCTAGATCTACCCAATTACAAGTAAAGTGCGTTTTGTCAAAAGATTAGCCAATTACACAAAATCATGACATATGTTCTTAACATGTGAAACACATATGTCCTAACAAGGGGGAATGATGAGAATCAACAAGCATTCAAGGATCCATTTCATGTTCCAATTGGGCCTATTATTAAAGCAACATCGAAGAAGATCAAAGAAGCACTTAATGGGCTGATTCAAGAGATTTGGGCTAATTCAAAGGCAGGACATTCCAAGCTGGGCCCAAAGAAAGATGAAGGCATAATAAATTTAATTCAAGCTATTAAGGGCTGATTTGGCTTAATTGGGCTTGATTTATGGCGTGCATTAATGGCTGATTGATTTTCCAGCTCCATATTAGTCAATAGATATTTTTCCTATTCTGGAGCTTCTAATTTTATACCAGATCTACCTTAATTTTAGGCTTTTATTATTTAGAACGTTTTTTAGCTATTTTCATATTTTGGATTTACTAATTTCAGACCAAATCAACTTTTATTTAGGGTTTTATTATTTAGTACGTTTTTAGATTATCTATTTTCAGTCATGTCTTATAAATAGCATGCACTCATTGTAATAGAGGAGATTTTATTGAATAAAAATCAAAAAATGTGAGGCTTTGCTCTTCTTTTGGTTCTTCAAGAACTGTGAACTTATCAGGGATTCTTTCTTGTGGCGTTCAAACTTTATACCTTTGGTTCACGATTCAATTATAATCATTGGGTCAAGGTTTTGTTACTTATACTTTTCGTTCGCGTTTCGATAATAAATGTTGGGTCAGGGTTTCTATCAAAAATCTGAATTTTAGCTTTCTTGGGCAAGTATTCCAACATTTTTGTTAGGTCTCAAAGCATGTCGATTGAGGTTTGCATCACCTCTATCTGTTGAGAATTACTGAGGAGCTATATATTCGTTCGTTGTGATCCGGTTCTCATTTCTTCAATCTCTCTCGATCTGTCCACACCTGTTCCTCTCCCAAACACCTTCTCTCTCACTCCAAACCTCTCCCCAAGTGATTTTTCAAGCTTTTTCAAGTTTTCCTTCACTTGGTAAGATTCTAATCTCCTTCATTTACATACATTCATGTTTTGAAACCTCGATTTTGGGGTTTTTGAAAAATTTGTGGTTTTTCATAATTGATAAGTTATTGTTGAAATTTTGG
Source organism: Quercus robur (assembly GCF_932294415.1). Taxonomy (NCBI): domain Eukaryota; kingdom Viridiplantae; phylum Streptophyta; class Magnoliopsida; order Fagales; family Fagaceae; genus Quercus; species Quercus robur. The sequence goes on from NC_065543.1 coordinate 24,186,856, forward strand.
GATGGGTTTTTACTCAAATGTGTCTTAAATCTCATGCATTGCATCACATTAACATAATAACAGTATTATCATGCATTTAGATGTGTGTAAATTGATTGTGTGTTGGTAGGATTGGATTGGGCTGAGCTCATGATGCAATTTCTTTTGCATATTATATGTTCATGCATTCCCCATGCATACGTACTTTCATTTCAATATACTTGCTATATTTGAACTGTTTGGAGCTTTTCTAATTGTCTCTTTCTTCCCCCTCTCTCTCTTATTTACGTTAGTCGTGTCTATGTCACCTAAGCATAAGTCAGCTCCGTCCTAGAACCCTTTGCGTTCTAGGGCATCGTCTTCGTCTGATCCTACTCCTTCTCGGAGAACTTTTCTTAACGAAGTGTTCATTCGGAATGCCAAGTCATTTTGGCGGACTTCATTGACATTGACCTTCCCACTGTCATTCATAGTCGAGGATGGGAGTCACTGTGTGACGTCCCAGTCACTTGTCCTACCATGCTGATCCAAGAGTTTTAATCCAACATGCATGGTTTCGATTTTTCAGTACCTCTCTTTTCTACTCGCATTTGAGGTACACGCATTGTTGTCACACCGCAGCTTGTTGTGGATGTGCTTCATATTCTGTGGGTAGAGCATCCTGACTACCTCGGTTGTGAGCGTCTGAGGACTGTGTCCATAGACGAGATGATTTCCGCTTTCTGTGAGCATCCCGCAGATTGGGGTGATCGTTAGTTTACACCATGTCGGCCTTTTGCTAAAGGTCCTAGATTCATGAACATGGTGATGACTTTTGTTTTGCATCCACTCTCTCACTATAACTCTATCACAGAGCCTTGTGCTCGATTTTTGCTTTCTTTATTAGAGCACCTCACTATAGATTTTTCTTCACATTTCATTCTTTTTATCTTAGATGTGTATAGGGATACAGCCACCTGTGATAAGCTTATTTTCCCTTCGGCTATCACGCGGATTTTATGCCATTTTTCTGTTCCTTTTCCCTTTTCTGACCATTTTCCTGTCATGTGTGCCATAGATTACGCTACCGTTAAACGTAGCGAGGCACAATTTGGGTCTCGGCAGTTGGATTCAATAGCTGCTCCCTTCCATTCTACTCCGTCTCACTCTGCTCCATCCACATCCGCTTCCTCCTCTTCTTCGAGCGATGTGACTCTAAGAGACATCATGGCGTAGTTCCAGTGCATGGATGCTCACCTTGATACTCTATCTATGGAGTTGTATCAGGTGAACGTTTGTGTCAGTTGTATTGCACGATGACAGGCAACCATGGGTGGTTTTGCTCTTAAGGTTTCACCTCCACCACCTCTTCCAATGGCTTCAAATTCTGAGGATGAGGGTGATGATAATGGTGATGACAATGATGCTTCAGATGATGATGACGGAGATGCTAGCTCTATCGATGAAATGTCTACTTGACACTCTTACCCTTTGTCACTCGTGACAAAAAGGGGGAGTAGTTTTGGATATATAAGAGTAGTCATTCTTAGGGGGAGAGTTAGTTATAGGACATTTTTGTTAGGGGGAGTGTTGATATCTGAGGGATGTAGTGAGGATTACATGTATCTTTTTCTTTTCTCTATTTTAGATACATTTTTTCTTGTACATGGGTCTTGTGACCATTTTTAACATACATTGTACTTATCTTCCTTATATATGATGATGTATGTTTTCTTTCACCTACCCTTACATGTGTTGTTTCTTTTCTCTCTTTATGCACATGTTTCTTATTCTTGTATGCAATCTATTATTTTTGTTTCACACAAAGATGACTTGATGAGTTTTGTTTGAAAGTGTTTTAGAAATACAGGTAGTCAAAGTCTACTTGCCATAAACTCTCTTTTTGCAAAGCTTTTCAAGAGTTTGTGTTAGGATAGATTTTATTGTATTCAACAAGTGAATATGAGTTCTCTCATATGTTCATTTGTTTGTTGTTTGTCACGGATTGCTAAGGGAGAGATTGTTAGGACATATGTGATTCACTTGTTAGGAACATATGTCACTATTTTATGTAATTGGCTTATCCTTTGACAAAACACACTTTACTTGTATTTGGGTAGATCTAGGATGTGTTTAATACTTCAAGAAATTTTGTTTCAAGATCAAGTGTTGAAGACATGCAAGTCTATCCAAGATTCAAGCTGAAGAAGTGTTGTTCATTAAAGCTCGACAGTTGCTCAACAGCACCTCGACAAATAGCTATCTGTCAAGCTTTATGAAAAACAGAATTCCAGTTCTCTTTCACCACATGACCGACCTTAGGTGTGATGGTGATTGAGAGTTGGGCACTCGATTGGTGATTAACTTGCTTGAGAGGAGGTACTCTTCAGACACGATCTGCTACTTCGAGATTGGGGTGGATTACCGACCCTTTCCTTAGGAGACAACTGTGGACTTTGCTTGGATGGCTAGGGCATTCTTACTGTACATTCTAGGGGCATATCTCTTTGCCAATGGAGGGTAGACCATATCCTTGAGGTGGCTAGCCTTCTTTCATGACATTGAGGCTACTGGGGGAGCTAAATGGGGGCAAGCGTGTCTTGCCTATTTGTACTCGTGCCTGGACACACTAAGTCGGGGGACCTTGTGCCAACTAATAAGGCCTTGGAAGCTTCTGGAGGTCAGTTTCTTTCTCTTTTCTCTTGTAGCTCTTGTACATGCTATGGAAAACTGTAACCCATGTTCTTGCAAACTGTCTTCATACTCTCTTTGTTCCTTGTAAACTGTCATCTTGCAAACTATATTCACTTACACATTGTAATCCTTGAAAATTGTATTCACTTGCACATTATGCTCTTACAAACTGTATTCACTTATACACTGTGATTCTTACAAACTATATTCACCTTGTACACTATGCTCATGCTAATTGTATTCATGCCTTTCTTTTTTTCTTTTTAGCGCTGGGCTGTTTGATATGGTCTTATCGTTCTAGGGTTGAACCTAAGCCTTAGAAATTCTCTTGTAGTAAGGACCCACCTGGAGGGGTTGTCTTATGATGATGTGAGTTTGAGATTCAATGCCTTCCATTGTACTTTTTTGATGCTTCTCATGCTTTCTTTCTAACCCCATGCATTTTTACAAATCAACTAGAACCCATAGGCCAACATTCCTCTTACTGTGACTCCTGATTTGAAGGCATCTATTGTTGTTGCCTCTGAGATCACCCAGCCTTTAGAGGGTGCAGGTTTGAGGGTGCTATACTTGGCGGAGCGAGTGCGTTGCTAGCTGGTGGACGAGGATGCCCCATCGGTGCCTATGGATCCACTGGAGCTCATGCTTGCCCCACTCTCCATGACTAACGCTAATTATGACCTATGGAGTCTCAATGTGACCTATGTCAACTAGCTTAGGGAGGAGTTGGACCGTGATGACTTTAACTGCACTCACCTTATGCCCTTACTTACTATAGAGGTATTGCTATTTTCTTCTTGTCTTTTCCATTCCTACTCTCTTCTTTTGTATTCTTGTACATGGTGATATTTAACTGAAATACTTGTACCAGGATGCCTTTGCTCCTAGCATTCCTATATCAACCTTCCTCACTTGCCTTGGACGATCTATGCTTATGACCCTGATGGCTTTGCTAGGGAGTGTCTCGTGCCCCGTAACACAAATGTCATGCGCTACCCTTTTCCAGATGGCACACGGGCGGTGAGTTCTCTTCCACTTCTTTCTCCTCTATTTCTTCTGTTGGGGTTTATGCCCTAAAATCCAATTTATTGGCATGCCATAAATAATTAAATTGTTTAATTATATGGAACTATCTATAAATGAACTAATGGGATATTATCTAAGTCCATGAGATGCATAGTATGTGATTTAATCACATAAGATATAAATCACAAATTCTTTGAAAACTCAGAATTTTATTTCGTAGTCAGCGATGAAATTGGGCATTTCATCTGCGAAGACTATAATATATCAACTAAGGTGATTTGTCTTGATCATGGAAGTGGAGACTTCTAGTTGGTATGTTGATATGTTTTAAGAGTTAAGACATATTAAATTGGACCGCTATAAGATTTATTATTCTCCTAACGACTGTCAAATGAATAATAAATCTTACAACTTCTATTTATATCAACTCTAAACCCTGAGAGAATAAAGGACCTAATCATGAGGTGTAGGTTGCTTTGATATATCAGGAGTGAGATCTATAAGTCATGATCAAAACCTCAGTATGTTGGGAAGCCGCATTTAATGTTGATGGAACATATATTTTCAAGATAGAATTCATAACCTCTTAAAGGAGATATAAAATATTCATTTGAGATAAGTTTAATGGATTTGGTTATTCAGAGTGTTGGGCCCAACCACTTTAGTGAGGAGTTACTAAAGTATATATTTATGAAATTGGATTTCATAAATATATGATGAATAACATAAAGAATTAAACCAGGTACTCAAGGATTAAGATGTAGTAATCTTCAAAGTGGCAGTCAACATTCATGACTTTGTAATACTACGAATATTTTAATGAAGGGGTTGCATGTATAATAAAGTCTTGGGATATAATTTATTAATAAGGCCTGGAGTGCAATTATATTCTTATAGTGGTACTAAATATAATTAATGGTAACTTTGGACTTGTCAAGAGTTGATAGAAAAGCCCAAGGCCCATTGGAGCTAGAGTCTTATTTGTTCCCTTTGGTCCCATCTCAAGCCACAAACTAAAGCCCAATTGGGTAGGCCCAAAAGGCTAACCAAATTAGATAATCAGTTTTTATTTAATAAGAGTTATTAAATAAAGTAACTACTAAGGTAGTTTGGATGAATGTATGATGAAAAGAAAAGAAAATAGTTTTTCTCTATAAGGTGAAGAAGAAGGATTTTTCTTTGAGAATCAATGTACAAAAGGACTAATTGAGAGACCACACTTCTTGGGCACCATGTGGAATTGAGATGAAGATTAAAGGTATTCTCAAGTCTTGGTTTTGAATTTCACTGCAACAAGGTACGCATTCTATTCTTTGATCTAGAATTCAAGGTTACATGTTATCTTTCATGAATGAAGTAGATCCATGTTTGTTGCTGCTTCCGCTGTGTGTTTTGTGTGAGATACAAAACCAGATTTTCCAACATCTTCTTCTCTTGTATCTTTTAATTGCTTGTTTTAACTCGTTTCCCTTCAAATTTCAGCCTACCATCTAGGAGCATGAGGAGTTAGTTTGGCTAGCTAGGAACCTCAAACTGGAGGTAACTTAGTATTCGAAGGACTTGTATGGCCATGGAGGACTGGCTTATCCCAATGATGATGCTGATGATGATGATGATGACGATGATGGTGATGGTAAGGAGGACTCAGAGGCGACCCCTAGTCATCGACCCCAGAAGAGGCGATTCTAGTAATCCCTGCAGACAAATAGACAGACAAACACAGACACATAGTATAGCATAGCATATCTTTTTTCTTTTATTATTATTTTCTCTTTTTTAGCACACATTTCTGAACTTTGGATTTAGTTTGAGACATCAGGTTGTATTTTGAGAACATCTTTTATATTCATGATTTTATTTGGGATATGTACTTAATTTACAACTTATGGATGCACAATTTTGTGCTTTTTTATTTATTTTTTATTTATATATCTTTGATGCTTGAAAACCTGAGCTTGTGTTGTGTCTTGGATAGTCCTTCAGGCCATAAGATCCATAGGAGAAGCATGTGGAATAAAACCATACTCAAAATAGAGAAAATTAGGGTTCTGTCTCTCATTGTGTGTGCGTGTAAGAAAGCTTGCGTATGCAGCCTTGACCCTACATACGCAAGTTTGACCATGCGTACGCATGCCACAAGTTAGAGAAACCCTAGCCTCCCTTTAGTATAAAATTGCCACCGGGGGTTCCCAAACCTCACCAAACATATTTTGCTCCTAGAAAACACTTTTTTCAGGTTTTGCAATGGCAAAAATATCTCCCTTTGAGGTTTCAACTTGGATTAGGAAGTTGGGCCCTAGTTTCAAAGAGGTTATCATTCCTTATGGTCTTTCTTGCATTTTTCCATATCATCAAATCAAGGTGGATGAACCCCTTCTTCATGCTACTACCAATTATTGGATCCCTACTCAACAAGTTTTTCACTTCAATGGTGTAGAGATATGCCCCACTCTTAAGGAGTTTAGTGCAATCATGGGTGAACCTTCAGTGAATGACCGCATCTTTCCTACCATGGGTGGTAATCTTCCTACCCTGATTCAAGCTTTGTTGGATGTCCCTCTTGAAAAGGTAAAGCAATGGTGTGTTTTTGGTAAGTTGAATGTTTATCTCATCTTTGCATTCTTGTCTCAATTACTGAGATACTGCGCTCCCGGTTTCTCAATGCCTTTTGCCTATGCATGCTTGTAAGATACTTCTTGGTTCATGAGGCTTATTGTGTGGATCATAGGATGTGCTTGGTGGTTGCTAACTTGAGGAATAGAAACCTTGTAGGCATGATATTGGTTGAAACCCTCAATGGCTTGGATGCATTCCATAGGAAAGAAGCAAACTTCTTTGTAGGGAGCCCTCCCCTCCTTTAGGTATGATCCCTAATTTTTGCCTAGGTTTCCAACCTGGCGGGATTCCTCTAATTTTTGCATGGGTTGCCTTTCGATTTTCAACCCATTGAGGCACCTTATATCTTCTTTTTCCTCTCTTTTCAATTATTTCTTTTTCTTCACACGCTTTTTTTTTCTTTCTTTCCCTTCTTTTGTAGATATGGATATCTGACAGGCTCTGTTTACTTCATCCTCATGCTATTCCTCCTAGTCAATACCTACCCAAGCATTATTGTGACTGTAGGCCCAAGCATGTTGAGATGAGCTTTGAAGAGTTTACTAAGCTCCTGGAGTGCATTGATGCTACAAACATCTAATGGGTAGTGGAGTGGTGGCGCATCTCAAGCATGGTTCACCGTAGCCTCAAAGACAACTATGTTCCTTTGGCAAGACTTCGCTATTGTTCTTAATACTCCACATGTCGCATTGCCAGACAGTTTCGTGACCGCCAAGGGGATCCCAGTGATGATGGCTCTTTCCACACCTTAGAGTTCAATGATAGGACCTTAAGCAGGATCTGTGAGTCTTGGCCACACAGGAGTGTGACTAGGGACATTCATCCTCCTCAATTCCTTTATCCAATTTCAGGGTACAAGAAGTGGCTACAAGATGACATGAAGTGGGTCCTCATAGATGAAAAAGCTTATAAGAAGTCCAACAAAAGAAAGAGAGTTGAATGACAAACTTGATATGGCCCAAATTTTAGTTTCTACACTTTATGATTCTCATGTCTTTTCGTTTGAATTTAATAAAGGATTGGAAGGTTCCAAATCCCCTATGGAAACAATTTATCATCTTTTAATTTGAGCAATAAAAGAATCATTTATTTATTATCTTTACTAATTGTCTTTATTTTCTTTTTTCTTTTTCTTTTCTTTTTTCCATGCCATGTAATTTTTACCTATAACGTCCCTGAAGGAACTTTCGCCATGACCATGGTCTTTCCTCTATCTTTTGCCTAGATCACCCTTTCAGGTTTTCAACCTAGTAGGGTCCTCTTGCCTTAACTGAATGCTCGAAAATGTGTGAAAACACAAGAGCTATTTACGGCTCGATTGATTTTACTCTAACTTAATACTAAGTGCGGAATAGAGTAAATATGAGCAGATAAACAAACAAGCTACTCTAACCCATAAACATTATAAAACAACAGTAAAATGAAAGGTAAAAAAGTAGGGAAGAAGAATGTAAACACAAGATAACATGCCGATGTGTTATTGAAGAGGAAACTAAAGAACTCAGCAAAAAACCTCTCCACTGCCCTCCAAGTGGTAATCGATCCACTAGACAATCAATTGGGATACATGGGTTAGCAAGAGACCCTCCAAGCCTAATCTACCCAATGTACCTAAGCCCTCCAAGCTTCTACTCCAACAAGGCTTCTCGGAACCGTGTCTTGTCTAGCTTTCTAAATCCCGCAACAAGCTCCATGTTGCATCTACCATCCTTGACTTCTTCCAATGCTTTCCAGTAGCACCAAAACCTCACTGAACCTTCTGAAAGGGTGTGGTAGGTGTTTGGGCTATCAACCTCTCAATGGTATGGAAATGGAAAGGTAGGAGTTGAGGAAAATCCACAAGTAATTGTGTACAGAAATGTGGGTATAACAATTTCTAACTTTCAAGGTTTGTGGCTAGGGTTTTCTCTTTGAAGCATTACTCAACTTTTATGGATAATATGGTTATATATAGTGTGGGTACAGAAAGTGTGTATCAGATAGCACAGTTTGGCAAAATAGAATGTTTCGCTAGTGTCTCATGGGAAGGCCTTACCCGTGAGCTACTCACGAAACATAGCTATCTCCATCTGTCCTGACTCTTCGCATTCCAGTCATTTGCAGGGAACATGCATCATTTCGCGGGATGCTTAGTCTCGAGCTACCTGTGAAAACTCTTCTGTCTTCAATTGCTTGAGTCTTCATATTCTCTCTCTCTATCACACAACCCTTACAATTAAATCCCATAATAAATACAGGGTACAAAAGATTGAATAAAATTTCAATTAAATTTGGCATGAAATTAAAGCCAACAAAACACATAGTTGTAAATTACAACTTTACAATAACTTTTGCCTAGGCCGCCCTTTTTGGTCTTCAACCTAGCAGGCCTTTTTCTTTTCTTTTCATTTTCAAACATTATATTTTCGAAGTCTATCCATGTTAATCGGGTGAAGCATATCTTCCCCATCGAAATCTGTATTCCTTGTTGCACCCTTTGACAAGATCTTTTTGATAACATATGGACCAGACCATCTTGGCTTCATTTTTCCGCTTGTATCAAAAGTCTCATCTTTAAGCACTTTTAGGACCAAGTCCCAAGTCCCCTTCTTTAAGGTTTCTAGGTTTCACTCTCTTGTTAAATGCTTTAGCAATCCTCTTTTAGTATCCTTGTGCGTGGTAATGTGCCCTAGCTCTCTTCTCATCTATCAAAGCCAAATGCTTATATCTTGCCTTCACCTAGTCTTTTCTAAGACCTTGGTTTCTACTAGCACTCTCGAAGATTGTATCTCCACCTCAATTGGAAGCACCGCTTCACTTCCATAGACCAAAGAGTAAGGCGTTGCCCCAATTGATGCACAGATAGAAGTTTTGTAACCCTATAAAGCAAATGGAAGTTTATCAGCCCAATTCTTGTATGTCACTACCATTTTGGGTAGGATGTCCTTGATGTTCTTATTGGCTAGTTCTATGGCCCCATTAGTCTGTGGTCGGTATAGTGAAGACTTATGATGCTCAATATTATACAACTCCATGATCCCTCGAACCTCCCCCTCAAAGTGTGAGCCATTGTCCAAAATGATCTCTTAGGGTACCCCATATCAGCAGATAATGTTATTCTCTATGAACCGAGCCACATGTTTGGCTTTCAAGACAGAGTAGGAAGCCATTTCCATCCACTTGGTGAAGTAATCGATTGCCACTAAGATGTACTCATGTCCATTTGAGGCCTTAGGGGCTATTCTTCCAATCACATCTATACCCCATACTAAGAAAGGCCAAGGAGAGGTCATCCTGTACAATTCACTAGGCAATACGTGGTTCAAGTTTTCATGCGTTTGGCAGTCATAATGTAGACATTGTATTTTGTCTACTTCCATTTGCATGCTAGACCCCGAAAATTCCAAAAATATTATATTTTCTCCATGGGGCCGTGGAAACATCTAGATTGACGGGGTGCAACCCGTTCGGGCATCGGAGCACTCGAAATACCATTTCAGATCAAATTGACCAAAATGCCCCTGGTCAACCCTGGGTTGAATGAAAGTCAAATTTGGGTCAAAATCATCCCAAAATGATATTTTTTATTTTTTTTTACATCAAACCCGAGTTACTCGATGATTTTCGTCAACTTTGACCAAGTTTGACTTAAGGTTGACTTTCGAGAGCAACAGAAACTCTAATTTTGGTTTGGTTCTCAAAACAGGTTGGGACCAATGCCATTGTGAAGATTATCAATTCCCTTTCCAACGACTATTCATAGGTCGAAATCGGAGTTAAAATGGTTGAGTACGCTTCATAGTTAGTACGCTTCCCGAGGCCATAAATTTTTATCCAGCTATTCGATTTTCAATTTCTTTAGTGTTATGGAAACTCAACATCCAAAGCCTTCTAGAAACACCAAGATCAGCTCAATCTGAGTCCATGAAGGCCTTCAAATATGCGTCCGAAATTAAACTGAGAAAATGCTAGAATTGCTGATGTCAGCAAGGTGGCCGGTGGCCTTACAAGGTGCATGGGAAGCCAAAGGGTCATTTTTTCACTATAAATGACCATTAATCCCTCATTTTGCCAAAAAAAAAAAAAAAAAAAATTTCTAGGTAGTTTTTGGCAAATTCTCTCTCTCTCTCTCTCTCTCTCTCTCTCTCTCTCTCTTCTCTCTTTAATTTCTCTCCCAAACACATCAAAACACCTTCAAACACCTTAGATTCTCATCTTTTCTCTACAATCTTCAAGGTAGTGTTCTTGTATCTAATCTTCCTCTCCTTGGTTCCATACCTTGGATTTTAGGTTTAGGGGTGTGGATGTAGCTTTCTAGCTACAATCCACACCCCTTTCTCTTTATTGCTCATCCTAGCTTATTTTTCCTCAATAAAATTCTTTTATTGCTTTTCCTAGCATGTTCTTGTTTCATAGCAAGTCTTTATAGTTTTTCTAGCATGTTTCCTTGCTTATGTCATGATTTATCGCTTTAATGTTGTTGGCCTAACCTTCTTGGGCTAGGATATGTCTACTTTTCATGTTTGTGCTTAGATCCACATGATTTTAGGCTCCTTTGCCATATTTTTGCTTAGATATACATGTTTGTGCTTAGATCTGCATCCTTAAGCCTAGATCTATGTGTTTATGTGCTCTATGTGCCATGCTTGTATGCTCAGATCTATGTTGGTTGCTATGCTATATGCTACTTTAGCCCTTTTTGTCCCTTGATATCTCTCTTTCTTGCTTTTTGGCCCTGTCGATGGGGTGTAGATCTAGATCCTGTGGTCTAGGCCTACATCTACACACCTAATGTGGTTTGGTTATCAAGATATTTTTGAGTTCTAGATAAGGGTTGTATTCAACTGCGTATTTTCCCTATGGAAAAGATAGTACGCATTAACAATAGGTGATTGAATAGGATGACTGTGAGGAATAAATATCAATTACCCAAGATTGTCCTTAAATCAAGTTACCAATAACTCAAAGTTAAGAAGGAAGATATTCTTAAGATTGCCATTCATACATGTTATGGAAAATACTGAATTTTAGTGATGCTAAATTGGTGGACTAATATATCTCTCTAATCAAGGACTAAGGTACATCAAGTTTAGAGGACTAAACTTATTTTAAGGGGGGAACAGTGTAATACCCCGATTTGATTTTATGATCATCACCGTCATCATCATTATTACTATAGAGTTGAAGTATTATATGTGTGTGCACAGTAAAATGAGAGTAGACAATTTTGTGGTGCTACAAAATAGGAGAGAAAATTAAAGTTTTAGTACATACAATTTAGTGCGACAATTAAAATAAATAAAAGAGGAAGATGTTTTATAGGCTTCTTGGAGACTAAAGAGATAAGTTCTAGTGGGTTTTAAACTTCAGCCCACTAACTCACCAAGCCCACATCTCTAATGTGTTAAATATAGGGTAGAGGAAAAGATAAATTAGGGTTTTCATTGGAAGGGTTTCTTAGTAAACGTGGATGCCAAAGAAAATTTGAGAGGGAGAGAGAGAGGTGGCATGACAGAAGAAAGAGGCAAAATTGTTTAAGGGCATAAGGTTTGGCTACAAAATCAAGGTGAGAACCCCATCTCAATATTACTATACTATTTATTGAGATATATATACGGTTTTGGTAATGTGGTAAAATTAAGTCATGTCAATTCGATTACAGTGGAAAGATGTTTATATATTAGCATTATTCAAATAAAGATCTGATGGTAATACTCTTAAGTTTATGGTAGTGGTGTAATTCATATTGGTTACCCGTTGAGTTTGAGGACTTTGGGTTTAACAAGAGATGACATATATTAGATTAAATTGCTAGTATTTAGTACACGATTTCACTAGGTTGCCTATGGTTAGTATTTTAGAACAAAATCATGGAATTTCAAATCTTAATCATGAATATTGTTAGGTTCTAAGAAATTAGGAACTAATGTATTAGAACTTCAATATGTATATGTTGGCAAACCATGATCAAAACGTTTAGTCTAGATTTAGGCTACTCAAAGCGTGTGTATGTGTAAAGTTGGAATTGAGTAACTGTAGGAAATTACTATTCAATTTCTACAAGGCTCGATTGATCGAAAATTAGACTCGATCAATCGAAGCTCATTTTAGTTGTTGTTGATATGCTATGTGTGTGAATCTCTTGTGAGATCTAGAGGTGTTTGCCTTCATACACACTTAGGGTTATCAAGATCAAGATTGATGTCGAGAGCTTGGTGATCACTTCAGTTGCTGTTTCAATAACTTAAAGAAAAACACAAGTGGGAGTACTTGTGGTTGCTATGGATTCAGGAAAGAAGTAGTACGTGGACTCGGAGTTGTCACATGGTCGTAGTAGTAAGTTTTCTACTCGAGGTAGCAATAGGATGTTGCTGGTCTAAGTTGCTATTGTAAAATTTCAATTCTTTCATAGTGGATCTGTTATACCTTGAGGATAGCTAGGTTAAATCCTCTCCAGGTTTTTTACCGGTTTGGTTTTCCTGGGTTATCATATTGTTGTGTTCTTTATTTTCCGCATTGTTTACTTGATATGATTTACTTGTGTTAACCTAGATTTGAATAATTTACCTAAGAAATCACTTGGCTAAATAACTAAGTTAATCAACTTGTGTTTTAAGGGGTCTAAAAACGTACAAATATGGCTTCAACATTTGGGGTTACATATATTAGGATGGCTTTAACGTTTTTGATTGGTTATATATATTATGATGGCTTTGACGTTTTTCTTTGGGGTTATATATATTAGATCCTACTTGCCCACTATGTGTATATTCTAGAACAAAGTCATGGTTATAGAGCCAAATTAAGGTTGAGGTTTTACTTTTCGTTTAGGACATATATTAAAATCCTAAAGTTTTGGCTACTGCCAATGAGTGTTGATAAATTCAAGGAAACATATTTTTGGGTAGAGATGTCTTGCATTAGTGTTATTATTTAGTTCAACAAAGTATAATCTTAGTGAGTCAGTTGTATAATTTGATAAGCTTTATATTTTGTGGAGGATATTAAGTAATTCCCATGGTTAATTATAGGTTCTATTTAAGAGTGTTTTGAGACTTTTTAGAGTGTGTTTCGGCTAGACTTTCAGAGTGATTCAAGTGCTGTAAGTAATTATGCATAATATGCACAAGTTTTGTTCTTTAGGTTCTTAGAAGTCAAAAGTTATGTTTTTAAGCTTACGTGAGAAACTTCGACTTTTAAATAATGTTTTAAAGAGAAACTTTGAACTTTAAATAACATTTTGAACATCTAAATCTCATTTAAAAGATGATGTCTAAACGAAACTATTTTCAAAAAAGAATTGAGTTTCAAGATAAGTTTTCTAAAAAGGTTTTTGTTCTTTAAGTTTGTTTAAAACCAAGTTATTTCAAAGTCATTTTCTTCTTTTCCAAATGGTATTTAAGATGTTTCTTTTAGCAAAATGGGTTTTCAAACTTATTCAAGAATTGTAAAAATATTTATATAAACTCTTCAATTCTTATTCATTCCCTAAGAGAGTCAAGCATCCTTTGATTTATGTTTCAATTCGATATTGTGATATTCGTTATTGAAATTTCAAATATGTGTATAAACACCCTTGAACGTTTAGACCCCAAAATTACAACTTAACCAATTCAAGCATTATGTCAAACAACTAGTGTGCGGAAAATTAACATAAGCTATAATATGGAATTGGAAAAACTATCTAAGCCAAATTAAAATCACAACCCACAGCAGATAATAAAAGGCAAAGATAAAAGGGAAGGAAGATGCAAACACAAAGACAACACGCGATGTGTTATCGAAGAGGAAACCGAAGCCCTCGGCGTAAAACCTCTCCGCCGCCCTCCAAGCGGTCAATAATCCACTAGAAAATGTAGTTGGGATACATGAACAGCAATAGACCCTCCAATCCTAATCTACCCGATGTACCTAAGCCCTCCAAGCTTCTTGCTCCAACAAGGTTGCGCCGAACCTTTTTCTTTTCTAGCTTACCGGATTCCGCTATAATCCATAGCATCCACCATCCTTGGCATCTTCCAATGCTTTCTGTACGGCACCAAACTTCCAAAGCCCATACTGGCCTTGGGCCCAAACCCATCTAGGCCCCGGGCCCAAGCCCATACCGGCCTTGGGCGCAGGCCCAGCAGAAAGTTCCCGTTACCTTATGCCCTTCTTGAAACTGCCTTAGAGTAAAAACAAGTTTTGGGTATTAAGTTCCCGAGGTTGAGCGGTTAATCTTTCCCGGTAGAGCGCATGAGTCATATCCGGGAAGGTCATGATATGCACGGGAACGTGAGTTGCCGAACATAATCGGTGAAAATGGAACCAAGTTCCAAGATCATAAATGCTGCACCGCCCTTTCACCTAAACAACAACTTTAACCAGATAATACTGGACCTTCAGTAGCACTAACGGTGACTGTAATCATGATCTCCCCACTAACCTTGGCTATAAATAGAAGAAAGTTGGGAGAAGAAGGGGTTCAGAAAAATTGAGGGAAAACAGTCAAGTAGAGGGTACTAACTGGGTGTTACTTGGAGTCTCTCTGCCGAGAACGACCCATTGTAGGAAATACTTAAGCCCACTACAAATAAATTGTGAGCCCAAGTGTCCTAAGGTCCAGAAGTCTTGCACTTGGTTCTTACAATTGGCGCCCACCGTGGGGCTCTCCTACGAAGCTGTGGTTTGAGAGAGAATCAAGCAAGGGAGATGTCTGAGCAGCGTTCAGGAGGGCATGTTCCGAGCAATTCCGCAGGATCTTCTCGGGGATCGACGTGGAGGGAGAGAAGGCAGAAACGGCTGGAGGATAGGGAGCATCCAAGAGGAGAGGAAAGGTCCGGATTGGGAGAAGGATCGGCCCAGACACACCGGACGATTTCAAGCGTCTCAGCACATCGGCAACATGATGATAGAGACCGGGAGCTGGAGCGGTTACGCAGATTGGTAATGGACTTGGAGCTGGAAGCAAGGGGTCGGCGCCACGAAAGGAACCACAACCCCCAACCCAGGAGGAACCGTGGCGAGGAAGGTTCCAGCCGATCTGTTACGCAACAACACCGAGACCGATCACGTTCTCAAGAGTCACGTCGTCACTCCCGGGAGATGCGTCGTAGACGGGACCGTTCCCGGTCGCATGGATATGATAACCAAGGGTTAGAGTCGCCAGAGGAGCGGCGGCACCACAACGCCGCGATGGATACCATGAGCAGGGCCTTGCAGATGGCAGCCCGGTCTCCATTCTCTGATGAGATTGAACGGGTACCCATGCCGAGCAGATTCACGCGTCCACCATTCAATTCCTATGAGGGGAGGACAGACCCCGTGGAGCATGTCAGTCATTACATCCACATGATGTCTTTGCATGCGCACAACGATGCATTGATGTGTAAAGTATTCCCCTCTAGTCTCGGTTCTACCGCGCTGAGATGGTTCAATGGGTTGCGGAAAAGTTCTATACACAGCTTCGCCGAGCTGATTCAGGAGTTCGGCAGCAGGTTCGTAACATGCAGCCGAGTGCAACAACCGGTCGACGCGTTGCTTTCCATGAAAATGAGGGTCGGGGAAACCCTTCGGAGTTATGCCAGCCGATACTGGGAACTCTACAATGAGATTGGTGGGGGAAACGAGAAAATTGCGGCTAGCACCTTCAGGATGGGGCTCCCCGAGGATTCTGAACTGCGGGAGTCGCTGACAAGAAGACCCCCGGAGGATATGAGGCAACTGATGAGACGCATAGAGGAGTACAAACGCTTGGAGGATGACCGGCTGCAAAGCAGGGGGAAAGCCCCTTTTACGGGGAGATCTCGGCAAAGCATCTTACCGCCAAAGCCGAAAAGGGACTTCAGAATGCAGGAACAAGAGGTGCAGATCGAAGGGGTTAATGTGTTGTTTAAAGAGCCCGTGCACAAGATACTGGAACGGATAAGGAACGAGCCATTCTTCAGATGGCCGAACAAAATGGGGGGCGACCCATCTCGGAGGAACCAAAGCCTATACTGCACCTATCACAGGGATAAGGGGCACACCACCGAGCAGTGTAGGGTATTGAAAGATCATCTCGGGCAGTTAGTGAAGGCAGGGCACCTGAAAGAGTTTGTAGCAGATTCCACTGACCGGGAGACCGAGCAGGGCGCCCAACAGAAAAGGAATCCCCTTCCACCACCCCTGGGGGTAATCAACGTCATTCCTGCCGCACCGAGAGGGGCAGCAGCGGCAAGGATGGTGATGACAGTGGCTTGCGCGGAGGGAGAATCATCCAAGAGGCAAAAGAAAGTTGGACGGCTAGACATCTCGTTCGGAGAAGATGATTTCGAAGGAACCATCCAACCTCACGACGACGCTTTGGTGGTGACAGCCCGGATAGGCGGATTCTTGGTGAAGAGGGTGATGATTGATCAGGGCAGTGGGGCTGACGTTATGTACCCGGACCTCTTCGAAGGGCTCGGGTTAAAAACCCAGGATTTGGCGAAGTATAACACGCCATTGGTCTCGTTTGACGGGAGAATTGTGATTCCCGAGGGGCAAATCTCTCTCCCAGTGGACATGGAGGGCAAGGAAGTTGTAGTTACGTTCATAGTAGTCCGATCATTCGCACCTTACACCGCAATCCTGGGGAGACCGTGGATTCACGCCATGGGGGCTATTCCGTCCACCCTTCACGTGAAAGTGAAATTTCCTACTGAGTACGGAGTTGTGGAGGTAAGGGGGAATCAACAGGTGGCGAAGCAATGCCTCGTAGCCGCGGTCCAGTGGGAAAAGGAACAGCTCGGCCAAGCTGAGCACGCCGAGAAAGAGACTGCATAGCAATTACAGATACCCCAGGAAAATGGGGCGGACGTTGCCAAGGAGGTGCTGAAGGTAAGAATTCTCCCAGATAGTGACAAATACTTCCAGATAGGTACAAGCATGAATGACCGGGAAAGGGTAGAGATGTTGTTGTTCCTATTGCAGAACATAGATGTCTTCGCGTGGAACCCGTATGAAGTGCCCGGTGTAGACCCCGAGTTCATTGTTCACAAACTCAATGTGGACCCATCGTTTCCCCCAAAAAAGCAGAAGCCGAGAAGAGCATCAAAGGAACACGTCGATGCAGTAAACCTGGAGGTCCAGCGACTGAAGGAGGCCGGGGTCATAAAAGAAATATTCTTCCCGAGATGGCTAGCAAACACTGTCGTAGTAAAGAAGAAGAGCGGTAAATGGAGAGTTTGCGTGGACTTCACCGATTTAAACAGAGCGTGTCCCAAGGATCCATTCCTGATGCCCAAGATTGATCAGCTAGTGGATGCCACGTACGGGCACCCGAGAATGAGTTTCCTGGACGCCTTCCAAGGATACCACCAGATTGCCTTGGCGCCCGAGGACCGAGAGAAGACAGCATTTATATCCCCGAACGCAAACTATCACTACGAGGTCATGCCGTTTGGATTGAAGAATGCCGGGGCCACCTACCAGCGTATGATGACAAGGATGTTCCGGGAAAAAATTGGGTGCACGATTGAAGTTTATATCGACGACATGGTAGTAAAAAGCAGAAAAGAGTCGTTGCATACTGAAGACCTTCAGGGAGTATTCGAAATACTACGGCGACACAGGCTGCGCCTCAATGCCGAAAAGTGCACTTTCGGAGTGGGGGCTGGCAAGTTCCTGGGTTATCTGATCTCCACTCGGGGAATAGAGGCTAACCCCGACCAAATAGAGGCCGTCAATCGCCTCAAACCACCGAGCAATCCTAAGGAGGTGCAAGTGCTCACCGGGATGTTGGCCGCCCTGAACCGATTCATCTCCAAGTTTGCCGATCGCTGCCGGCCATTCTATCAACTTCTGAAGAAGTGGAAGGGGTTTCAGTGGGACGAGAGCTGCGATGAAGCTTTTCGAGAACTAAAGGAATATTTGGCAAAGGCGCCGAGGTTGACGACCCCGGAGCCCGGGGAGGATCTGTTTATGTACCTTGCAGTCACCAATCATGCCGTAAGTGCTGTGTTACTAAGGGACCGGGGAGTGCAAATGCCGGTGTATTACGTGAGCAAGACCTTGGTCGATGCCGAGACAAGGTACCTGCCTCTTGAAAAGTTGGTTTTGGCCTTGGTACACGCCACGAGGAAGTTACCACACTACTTCCAGGCACACACAGTGTTCGTCCTCACCGAGTATCCATTGCAGTCACTGTTGAAGAGATCCGATTTCACAGGACGGATTGCTAAATGGGGGACTCGGTTGGGATCGTTTGACATAAGATACCGACCTAGAAGCTCGGTGAAAGGGCAGGTTCTCGCTGATTTCATCGCGGAATTTACACCTAAGAATGAAGGCAAGGTAATCTGCAGTGCGGAGATTCGCCCGTGGAAGTTATTTGTGGACGGCGCATCAAATGCTATGGGGGCTGGGGCTGGTATTGTCATAGTCACCCCTGAAGGTATGCGACTGGAACACTCCTTCAGATTGGGGTTCAAAGCCTCGAACAACGAAGCCGAATATGAAGCCCTGTTGGCCGGACTGAGGGCAGTATTGCATCTGGGCGCCAAGGACGTGGAAATCTACTCGGACTCTCGGCTAGTTGTTTATCAGGTCACTGGGGACTTCGAGGCTCGGGATCCCCGAATGAAAGCTTATCTAAGTATGGCAAAGCAAATTATCGGTCGGTTTGGAACGGTAAAGATATCCCAGGTAGCCCGGTCACAAAACAGGCATGCTGACTCTCTTGCCACGTTAGCCTCATCGGCTACCGAGGACACCCCAAGGCTTATCACAATTGAACTTGTAAAGGAGCCAAGCATCTGTGTGAAGACTGCTCTCGACCAGGCCGGAGTAGAGGTTGCGCAGGTGGCGGTGGCCGGACCATGCTGGATGAACCCGATCATAGACTTTCTTTCCGAAGATAAAGTTCCAGAGGATGAGGCCGAGGCCAACAAGATTCGACGAATGGCTCCCAGGTACTGGTTGTCTTCGGACCGAAAGTTGTACAGAAGGTCCTTCGCGGGCCCTTACCTCTTGTGCCTGCATCCTGAAAGAGTCAAGGAGCTTCTAACCGAGCTGCATGAAGGAGTATGCGGCGGGCATACTGGGGGACGATCTTTAGCACACAGAGCAATGACGCAGGGGTTTTGGTGGCCACAGATGCAGAAGGACGCCGCCGAACACGTTCGGAGTTGCGAACAATGTCAAAAGCACGCCCCAATGATCCATCAGCCGGCAAGACATCTAAATCCTGTCAGCAGCCCATGGCCATTTGCACAATGGGGGCTTGACATCCTCGGGCCATTCCCCCGAGCAACGGGGAACCGCCGTTTTGTACTGGTGGCTGTGGATTACTTTACAAAGTGGGCTGAAGCTGAAGCCTTGGCCAATATTCGGGATACTAACATGAAAAAATTTGTGTGGAAAAACATAGTTACAAGGTTTGGGGTGCCGAATTCACTAGTGACAGACAACCGGCTACAGTTCGACAGCAACGCTTTTCGGACTTTTTGCAGCGAGCTCGGCATCAAGAACAAGTATTCAACCCCGGCATACCCCCAGAGCAACGGCCAAGCTGAAGCAGTAAACAAGACTATTTTGAACGGGCTCAAGAGAAGGTTGGATGGAGCGAAAGGAAGATGGGCAGAAGAACTACCCAGTGTATTATGGGCCTACCGCACGACCCCCAGGAGATCCACGGGGGAAACCCCATTTTCTCTGGCATACGGAGCAGAAGCAGTGATACCAACCGAGGTGAGCTTATGCAGTGCACGGGTCGCCGGGTTTGACCCCGTACAGAACGCCGACCTTATGATGGAGCATTTGGATTGGCTAGAAGAATGCAGGGAGGCCGCGACCGTACGTCTTGCCGAGTATCAGCAGAAGCTGGCGCAAAGGTACAACCGAAATGTGAAGACCAGGGAATTCAGTGCCGGGGAATTAGTGTTAAGAAGGGTAGTGGGGAACATGCGGGACATGGCTGCAGGGAAGCTTGCTCAAAGTTGGGAGGGACCATACAGAGTCACAGCCGTCGCAGGTGCAGGGGCCTACTACTTGGAGGACCTGGACGAGAGGCCGCTCCCCCGACCATGGAACGCCAACAACCTGAAGAAATTCTACGCGTAACCATCAATGTAAGCCAAAACTTGTATTCTATTAAGATTAAGAGCATGATGAACTTTTTTGTCTGTGCTGTTTTTTGACCCTGTAACCACGCCAAGACAATCGCCAATAAAGCCTAAGGACGGAAACCTGACCCTCGGCTCGATCAATATCGCCGAGCAGGTGAAAACCTTACGAATAAATCCTAAGGACAGAAACCTGACCCTCGGCTCGATCAATATCGCCGAGCAGGTGAAAACCTTACGAATAAATCCTAAGGACAGAAACCTGACCCTCGGCTCGATCAATATCGCCGAGCAGGTGAAAACCTTACGAATAAATCCTAAGGATAGAAACCTGACCCTCGGCTCGATCAATATCGCCGAGCAGGTGAAAACCTTACGAATAAATCCTAAGGACAGAAACCTGACCCTCGGCTCGATCAATATCGCCAAGCAGGTGAAAACCTTATGAATAAATCCTAAGGACAGAAACCTGACCCTCGGCTCGATCAATATCGCCGAGCAGGTGAAAACCTTACAAATAAATCCTAAGGACAGAAACCTGACCCTCGGCTCAATCAATATCGCCGAGCAGGTGAAAACCTTACGAATAAATTCTAAGGACAGAAACCTGACCCTCGGCTCGATCAATATCGCCGAGCAGGTGAAAACCTTACGAATAAATCCTAAGGACAGAAACCTGACCCTCGGCTCGATCAATGTCACCGAGCAGGTGAAAACCTTACGAGTAAATCTTAGGGACAGAAAACTGATCCTCGGCTCGATCAATATCGCCGAACAGGTGAGAACCTTACAATCAAATCTATAAGGACGAAAGCACAATCCTCGGTTAAACCAAATCCTGATAAAAACCTAACCCTTTTTGCAAAAACTAAGTCCAATAGCGCTCTCAAATTTCCCACAGCGCCGCACAACAGCTTTTCGGGGGTACCATTCTATTAAGCGGCCATAGCACTGGTATAATTCAAGCAAAACACAAAACAAAGATAATTTCATTCAGCAAATTGGAACGGAAGAAGAAAACGGACTACTAATTAAACAGGTAAAAGCAATTGTTCAATCACCACATCCCGGTGACATGGGCAAATAAAACCGACAAACTAAAGTAATTGTTCAATCACCACATCCCGGTGACATAGGCAAATAAAAACAAAATAAAAATAAGCTAACAAGTAAAAATAAAATTAGCTGAGAGGTTGAGTCGGTGTTGGCACTTCCTGCTGGACGGTCAGGGGAAAAGGCTGGCCCTCACCAAGAAGCTCCTGCACGGTAGGTATGCTCGTGGCCTCCATATCCTCGGGCTCGGCATGAGAGTCGATTTGCTCAACCAACTCCCTCATACTGGCCGTCTCCTCCTCGTCAAAAGCAGCCGGGGCGTTCTGGACGGCAGGTACAGGGTTCGGAAATGGAATCTAGCCGGGGTCCCTCAGCGGCGAGTCTTCAGGAACTCCCATTGCCTGAAGAGCAGCAAACCACCCGGCCTCGAAACTCATATGCCGAGCCCGAGCCACCACCGGCTCTGCGGAGTTCTCGGCGTCGGCAAAGCCTACGTCATACCACTTTTGCTCCGCGGCCGCCAAGCCTGCCCTGAGATCGGCTATCTCGTCGGCATGGGAAGTGTTGAGGCTGAGGGCTTCGGCTAGTTTGAGTTTCGTCTCATTTTGCCTGGCCAGGAGGTCTGCACACCTTTTTTCAGCCGATGCTCGGAACTTCTCCGCGGCAGCAGCCTTCTTCTCGGCAGCCTCAGCAATCTTTGCCTTTTCCTTAGCCGTTTTTACTGCTGACTCCCGCGCCCCCTTCTCGCGCTCATTTTCCTCATCAAGCTCCCGTGCCCGGGCAGCCACAATGTGAGCCAGTTGGGCGGCCTAGCAAGCACGAAGGTTAGCAAAGTGACAAAAGGAAATCTACATGGAGTAAATAGACAAAATAATTACTGCAATGGCGTGCCACTCTAACCGGCGCCCCACGGACTCCTCGGACCCATCATCAAAGGCGTGCACGTCCTCGGGAAGTTGGAGAGCTCCGGCCAAGGTTTGGGCAATACGGCCGCCCTCGCCCTTATCCCACATCCGAACAGAGGCCGTCGATGGCAATGGCTTGCCGTCCAGAAGGAACTTTGGCTCCCACGCTGGAGCCACTTGGGAAGAGGACGCGCCCCCCGTGCCGGCTTCGGTTGGCGGCTCGCGGATAACAATTCCCCCAGCTGGTTGGGGAGGAGTCTGGACAGCGGCATCCCCCGGGCCCGTGGAATGTTGCTCAGTTACCTTCTGCTTCTTACGGGCTCGTCCGGACTGCGGAGGGGGAGGAGGCTGAGACACTAGACCCCGACCCTGAGTAGGCGGGGGCTGGTTGGTCGGCCGGGCACCAGGCACGAACCGATCAAGGGTCATGACTCTCCTTGCCACCATTCTTGCACCGGGCTGGATCGCTTCAGCTAGCAAGTTAGCCGCGTCTGTCACTTGTTGTTGAGGCTCGGCGGGTGGATCCTCGGGATGGAGCTGCTCTTGGGCTTGGTCCCCTTGTTGTATGGCTTCGTGAGCTCTCTCTCTAAGGCGCCGAGATACCTGTTCCGCGGAATCGTCTCGCAGGGGAACTAGTTCGTCCGCGGCAGTGAACCGCCGACCAAATTCCCTCGCTTCTCCGGTTGTAAGCTTCGGCGGCAAGAAATTCACGTACCAGACGTCTATGTACGATAGCAGGGGGCTGTCAACTATCAACGCCTGCTTGAAAGACTGCCAAGTAGAGTAAACCGGTTCCACGCCGAGGATCAGGTGTAAGGCCCGGAGTTGCCCGTCCCAATGCACGTAGATCTCGGAACGGAGGACGAAGTTTAAGTCCCTGATGTGGACGGCTCTGAGGTCCTGGACAAACACTTTGCCGTCTGCAAAAGAACAGATAACGCATTAGCTTTTAACAATAAGAAATTTTTTTTACTCAAACAATTATAAGAAGGGGATGGTACGAACCCACTTCACGTCGTGTGAGGGGGCAAGGGATCTCCCCGGCAAACCAATTGCCACGCACCCTGACGAACTCCCCGGCGGAGTTCCTGTTCGAATCGGGTAGGCACGATATCAGCCGTACCCGAGCATCCCTCGTCTTTAAGTAATAATTTATGGATTTGCTTCCACAGAGGCTGTACATTTGGTTAATATCATGGTGGTCTAATTGTAAGTCAAAGGTATGGTTCAACTGGCTGACACAACTAACTACCCGGTAAAAATTGGGGGGAAGCTGGTCGGGGCACAGCCCATAGTAGGTGAGTGTGCTTATCAGGAGGGGATTTACCGGGAACCTAACCCCACCTTCTAAAATAGACATCAAAGGAAAGAAGGCTGTACCCTGCCCTCGGTGGAGTTCCATATCACTCTCATGGCAGTAAGCCACGTCCACGTCATTGGGAATACTAAATTTACTCCTAAAGGTGGCCAAAGCAGCCGGGGTATCTAGAAGGTAAGAATAACCCATCTATAAAGCCTAAAACTACAAGAATGAACTCAAAGAAACAAAGCTGAAGGAACAGGAAGGGGAAGAAAGACTTACTTTGGGTTCTAAGGAGGAAAAGAACGCTGGGCAAGCAAGCGCACAGAAATGTGGTCGGCAGAGAGTAGGCACTAAAGATCAGAGGCGAAGGAAAAATGGAATGATGTTTGGAGAAGGACTATTTATAGAGCCAGAAGAAATAGGGAAAGAAGAAACGCTTAATCAAGCAATAAATGGGCAGAGCCTACGAGCGACCCAACAAATGCCAAGCGTAACCGATTTGCGCGCCGCTTCGGTTCACGAACCGTCAGGCAATAATGACGACTGCGCCTAGCGCCGCGAAACGGCACGTCTTTTGAGATGAATATTAATAAGAAGTGACAGCCAGCAGTCTCAGACTAGAGATTCCCGAGGTCAAAAGGCCCAGGCAGCTCCTTGATTCTCCTCGGCGACCGAGTATGAATCAAGGGGGGGCTATTGTACGGCACCAAGCTTCCAAAGCCCATACTGGCCTTGGGCCCAGACCCATCTAGGCCCCGGGCCCAAGACCATACCGGCCTTGGGCGCAGGCCCAGCAGAAAGTTCCCGTTACCTTATGCCCTTCTTGAAACTGCCTTAGAGTAAAAACAAGTTTTGGGTATTAAGTTCCCGGGGTTGAGCGGTTAATCTTTCCCGGTAGAGCGCATGAGTCATATCCGGGAAGGTCATGATATGCACGGGAACGTGAGTTGCCGAACATAATCGGTGAAAATGGAACCAAGTTCCAAGATCATAAATGCTGCACCGCCCTTTCACCTAAACAACCACTTTAACCAGATAATACTGGACCTTCAGTAGCACTAACGGTGACTGTAATCATGATCTCCCCACTAACCTTGGCTATAAATAGAAGAAAGTTGGGAGAAGAAGGGGTTCAGAAAAATTGAGGGAAAACAGTCAAGTAGAGGGTACTAACTGGGTGTTACTTGGAGTCTCTCTGCCGAGAACGACCCATTGTAGGAAATACTTAAGCCCACTACAAATAAATTGTGAGCCCAAGTGTCCTAAGGTCCAGAAGTCTTGCACTTGGTTCTTACACTTTCCAAAACTCCAAAAACACTTAACACTCTAAATGGGTGTGGGTAGTGTTTGGATAGAAATCTTCTCTCAATAGGTATGACAATGAGAGAGGGAAGGAGAAGAGACTACAAAGATTTCTCTCTAAGAATAAGTAGCTCTCTCTAATTGGGTGGGTGTTTTGAAGAAACCTCTCTTAGGGTTTTTCTTTCTGAATGGCCACACCTATTTTGTGGGAATGAGGGATATTTATACTGGTGTGAAAATGGAATGCGAAGAGTCAGTTTTTCCAAAACAGGGTTGGCTGGCGACTTGACCTCGCGACTTGACTGAGTCGCGAGATCAAGCCGCAAGTCCCTGCTTCACTGCACAGTCTTGAGCATTTCTTCACACTCTCTCACACACTACCCTTACATGATTCCCACCTAAATACAGGGTTTCTAAGTGCTGTATTACAAGCAAATTTGTCACGGAATAAAGCCAACACATGGTTGATTAAATTCAACCTTACAATCTCCCCCTTTGGTTATTCTGTGACAAAACACCCTAAAACAGACTCTAGACTTAAACGTGAGTTTGAGAACAATGGAAAAACTCACATACACCTAAATCTAGAAGCTGTGAAGCTCTTGAATCATATGACCATAAATCTCTTGAAACACAACAATACACCATGATCATTGTATGCAGAAAAGCATGAAATACATATGAAACAGGCAATATGTGATCAAGCAAAGATGAAGTTAAGAAACAAACAATGGCTAGATCAACAAAGCAATCACTATAAGGTAGTGACCACAATGCTCATTCACACTTGGAATGAACACTTGAACAAACAAGTAAACAAGCTTAATGCAAGTCACTTGCATGTTCTACACTCAACCAATGCACAATACACTAAGTATATGCATCTAGAAACAATCCTACAAGGGCACAAGAGTGACAATACTTAAAAGAAAATGCAAGACATTTAGATAGAAGTACTGATTTGAACAAAGCATAAAAGGCTGCATAAAGTATGGTACAAACCATAAAGTCTACAAATATGCATAAAAACATAACCCTAAAAGCTTACATAAGCAACATGGATACAAAGCACAAAATACTGAATATAAACTTAAACAATATAAATTAAAAGTGCTTAAAATTTCTCTCCCCTTCAGAATGATGAAAAGCTGTGATGCACTTGGAACATACATACTTGTAACCTGAAACACTTGCACAAAACACATTAGACCCTCAAGGTAAAGCAAGTAATAAAATGACAAGTATAATGTAACAAGTAAATTGCGATCAAGTAAACATGATGTGAAACATGTGAGCAACTTGATCATACACCAAAACAGTCATATAGAAATGACTACAATGATCACATAGCAAAGTAAATGATCATCCGAACATGCATTCAATGAAGCACAATAGCATAGGGATATATGCATGTCTAAAGCACAAACATGATGCAATGAGAACAACAAAGCATAACTCAAAGCACCATAAAGCCAACAAGAAAACAAGCAGAACAAAGTTTTCTAGTTAACACAATGTCTTCTCCCCCTTGGTATATGCATCTCCACTATGAAAAATCTCTCCCCCTACAAATGTGCATGAGAAATAGAATTTCTCCCCCTAAGGATGTGCACAAGAGTCATATAGAAATGACAAAACACTCCGATATGTACTCTCTAGAGTATACTCTCCCCCTTTTTGTCAGGAATAGACAAAGGGTCAAGAAGAAATGAGGGCAAGAGATGACGGAACGAACAATGATAATGATGCATGAGGGGTGCATGATGAATGAGAAAATGAAACTCAAACCTAAGACAAAGTAACATGCTACAAAGTATAAGGTAAACATGACATGCTAGGATGAAGAAATAAGGTAAAGACCAATGCATGACAAGGGTAACAAAAGTGTGTGCAAGAGGTGGCTAAGTGCAATGCATGACCAATGCATGAAAAATGCACATGTGGGGCAAGGTGTGTTAAACAGGTACCACAACATGATTGCAACAAATATTTTCATCCCTTTTAACAATAGGTTCAGCAATCAAATACTTGGCATGCATCTTAAGAGATTCATTTTCACATTTAAGATCATCAACAAGTTTGTTAGACAAAACAAGTTTAGCATCCAAGTCCATATTCAAACATTCAAACTCTTTCAGCTTTTCAAGAGAAATTTCAGCAATTTTTTTATATTTCTCAACCAATTTGTTGGATTCATTGAGCTTATCAATCAAATCATCCTTTTCACAAAATAACTTGCTTAAATTCTTTTGAAACTTCTTAACATTTTTCTTCAAGAGTTTGTCAACAACACCCATAGATTCAAATAACATGTCATCACACTTATGAGGATTAACACTCATAAAGACATTTTCACAAACACGTGGCATGTTACATTCATCACCAACCAAATCATTCAAAGAGTCATATAAAGCACAATCCATGGCAAATAAATACAAGGGGTCAAGGATCACACTTAGGTATTTAAATCATAACAAGTGTACCTGCTCTGATACCAATTGAAATTTCAAATATGTGTATAAACACCCTTGAACGTTTAGACCCCCAAATTACAACTTAACCAATTCAAGCATTATGTTAAACAACTAGTGTGCAGAAAATTAACATAAACTATAATATGGAATTGGAAAAACTATCTAAGCCAAATTAAAATCACAACCCACAGCAGATAATAAAAGGCAAAGATAAAAGGGAAGGAAGATGCAAACACAAAGACAACACGCGATGTGTTATCGAAGAGGAAATCGAAGCCCTCGGCGTAAAACCTCTCCGCCGCCCTCCAAGCGGTCAATAATCCACTAGAAAATGTAGTTGGGATATATGAACAGCAATAGACCCTCCAAGCCTAATCTACCTAATGTACCTAAGCCCTCCAAGCTTCTTGCTCCAACAAGGTTGTGCCGAACCTTTTTCTTTTCTAGCTTACCGGATTCCGCTATAATCCATAGCATCCGCCATCCTTGGCATCTTCCAATGCTTCCCAAAACTCCAAAAACACTCAACACTCTAAATGGGTGTGGGTAGTGTTTGGATAGAAATCTCCTCTCAATAGGTATGACAATGAGAGAGGGAATGAGAAGAGACTACAAAGATTTCTCTCTAAGAATAAGTAGCTCTCTCTAATTGGGTGGGTGTTTTGAAGAAACCTCTCTTAGGGTTTTTCTTTCTGAATGGCCACACCTATTTTGTGGGAATGAGGAATATTTATACTGGTGTGAGAATGGAATGCGAAGAGTCAATTTTTCCAAAACAGGGTTGGCTGGCGACTTGACCTCGCGACTTGACTGAGTCGCGAGTTCAAGCCGCGAGCTAGTTGAATGGCCAGTCTGGATTTTTGTCCTGTAGTGCTCCAGCTGGCATGACTGTTCAACTCCTTTGCATGCTCTACGCGTGTGCAACTTTTGGCGGCTTGCAAGCCGCGAGCCTCCCGCGAGATCAAGCCGCGAGTCCCTGCTTCACTGCACAGTCTTGAGCATTTCTTCACACTCTCTCACACACTACCCTTACATGATTCCCACCTAAATACAGGGTTTCTAAGTGCTGTATTGCAAGCAAATTTGTCACGGAATAAAGCCAACACATGGTTGATTAAATTCAACCTTACAAGTTATGTTAGAAAATTATTCTATTTTGCATAAACTTTGCTTTTGTGACAAGTGACTCAAAATAAGTGTTTTTAGAATTGATCAGGTATATTTGTAAGCCTGCTTATAGGGTTGTATGTGAGAATAAGTGTTGATTCCTCACCAACCAGGGTTAGATATTGGTATCCGCTCAGAGGATTGTATATGAGAATATGTGATATGTGTATATGTGACACTGTGCTCTGATCAATTATCTGTATGTGTTTTCGAATGATTTTAAGATTTGATTACATATATATTAAGTAATTCATTATATGTTTTGGAATAATTATATTTGATATCTTTGAATGAGTTTGTGAAAAATCAAAATACTCGTGTTTTGCTTGACTTTATTCTATTGTGTATTGTGTATAATTGCTAACTAGATGTGTGGCTCACCCCATCAATATCAATTTTCAGATTAAAGTTTAGTTGGGAAATAGAATCTTTGAATCACTTCGTAAGGTGCAAGGTAGGGCATGGAAGTTTTTAGGCGACATCAATAATGCTTAAAGCCTTAAAGGATTTTTAGTTACTTTTATTTCGCTTTAGATTTATAGTATTTGGAGATTATTTCTAAATTGTGGATTATAGATATTGTAAAAGGTTTATTAAGAACATTGTTTATTTGGAGTTTTAAATAAATTTGAAATTAATTATGTTTATTGAGTAATGTAAGATCAGCTAGTCATGCATCTAAATTCATGTTCCATGGATTTGGGTTGTGACAAGGGTATCCATGTACCCCTTTTATTTTCTTGCCCCTTGCTTGGGTCGCATTCCCTGGGTATGACAATGTCTGTTATACATTTTTTATACCTTGCTGAGCCATACCCTTGGAACGTTGACAATGTCTGGTTTACTTTCCTGCTCTGTGTGATAGCATTGTGCATGATGCATGTATATATATATATATATCTGCCTAGTGAGAATAGCGTTTGGCATGTTATGACGCAGCAAAGCGCTGCCAGATTACTGCCACGAAAATAAGGCGAAATGCTTCCGAATTTTCACCGTGGAAATTTGGCAATAACTTCAAACACACTTGGAAAGCATTGATCGGGACCACACCAATTCCGAAACCAAACCTCAAAGCCCAACACATTTAAAGCCCCGGAAGCTAATGCCAATAGCTTGTTTTCAACTATCAATGTCCTTAAATTATGATTTTACCAAAACAAAGGACTATATTTAGACAATCGTTGTGGGGTGCCTAACACCTTCCCCACACATAACCAAACTTTTGAGCTTAAGAATCAAGATTTTTTGCCCATTCATATTAGATTAAGAAAAATGCCTTTTTTCTTAACCTAAGATCGATAATAAAATCTGTTGAGGTCTAAAAAGGGTCATAGTGAAATAAGCCCAAAAAGAATAAGTCAAGCCCAAAAGGGAAATTCAAGCTTCGCCCAAAGTAGTAGATACAGAGGGAATAAAAGAAAGGCCTAGAGGATCCTGAAGCCCAGAAAAAGAAGCATCCAAAAGAAAAAGAGGACCACGGCAAAGTATAAGAAGCAAGGATCTTCAGGAACCATCAATAGGCGCGGATCCCTTCAGGCATAAAGAAAAAGGAAGATTGGGACAGCTCGATAGAAAGAAGACAGAAGAAGAAAACAAGAAATAAAAAGCAAAAAAAGAACGCGAGCAACCTCTCATGGCACAGACAGAAAAGGCCTCGGGGAACCAGGACAGGGAAGAAGAATGATAACAAACAACTTTCAAAATGACAGAACAGGATTCTGCCCAAATAGGAAAAAAGGGAAAAGTGGAAGACGCCAGAAATGGGGATGCCGAGAAGGGCATACCTCAGCATGTCCCAAAGAAGATGGCCAACCAGGAACTTTCAAAAGAATCAGAGCTGAAACAAAGAAAGAATGAGAAAAAACGGAAAAGGGACTTACCGAGACGATGGGAACAGGACATGCTCTGTTTGCAAAAGAGCAAAACAGGGGAACCAACGGTTCCCCGGGAAGACCAAAAAACACCATTATAAAAGGAGGGGATGGGTTGTGAAGAAGGGGCAGCGAAAAAAAGAAAGAAACACAAGAAAGAAGAAATTCTCCAGAAAAAACTATCAGAGAATCTGTGCAGAAAGGAAAATACTAAGGGAAAAACAAGTATTGCTTCTCGGTATCCTGTAAAAGCCACTATTGCACATACTCGGATTCAACAAGAATCAAACTTTGCAAGTTTTGAAGGCTGAAATAGCCATTCAAGACTGCAATTTTTGAGCTTAACTGAACCTTGTATCACGTCCTAGTGAGCTTTCTGTAATCAAACAGATAATGTATTAATGAAACATTGCTTCATATTTCCCAGGATCCCCACAGCACTAATTTTTATCGCTTTGCTAATCCTGTTTCTTTCCTTCTGAATTTACCTTGTTAATTTTTGGCACTCTTTGATATCCTTGTTTGTCATTTTCTTTATATTGTCAGGAGTATTCTCTGCATCCCACTTGATTCTTAAATAGCTCGTTAGCTGCGGTGAGTCAAGGCCCGGTCCACCAAATCCTCCTTTTCATTTAGGCCCGGGATCTTTGGGCCTGAGTGTCACGAAAAGGGCACTCTCACATTTTGGCGACTCCGCTGGGGACTGGGCAAAGAAGAAGGAAGAAGCAACCCCTTCATAGAGAATGCCTCCAAGACAAAGAAACAGCAAAGGAACTAATGTGCCACCTACGGCCTCTGAGCCCGTAGGAGAA
This sequence comes from Quercus robur, assembly GCF_932294415.1. Classification (NCBI taxonomy): domain Eukaryota; kingdom Viridiplantae; phylum Streptophyta; class Magnoliopsida; order Fagales; family Fagaceae; genus Quercus; species Quercus robur. Next base: position 24,218,082 of record NC_065543.1, read on the forward strand.
AAAAAGGTAGCTTCCAGGCAAGGAGGTGGGATACCCTTGGTATAACAGGAGGTTGTGTCAGAACAAAGACACGCAAGGCAGGAACCAGACCTCATGGCCAGGATGACAGCAATGTTAAAGGATCTGGAGCAAGAAGTTCGTCTTCTCAAAGAGGGTAGGACACAGGAAATCAGAGACAATGTTCCCCTAACTGGCCACCAAGATGGGATGCAACTAGAAGGAGGGTCAGCAGTGGGAGGAAGAGCCAACCCTCAGTACTTGACACTGGCAGATGTCAATGCCCTCCTGGAGCAAGAAAGGGAAAAACTCTCAGGGATCCCCAAGCAATTCTCTCGGGATCCCCCGTTCCCTCCAGAACTTCTTGGCAAACCATACCCTAAGGGGTACGAACCCCCAAAGTTCCATCCTTTCGATGGGAGGAACGGAAGTGCCGTGGAACATGTGAGTAGGTTTGTCCACACTATGGGCCCCTATGCAGGAGACAGAGAATTATGTCTGAGGGAATTCGCCAAATCCTTAGTGGATAAGGAATACACTTGGTACACCACGCTGAGACCCGGGTCCATCAAAACCTGGGATGAGATGATGGAAAAATTCTGCGCCAAATATTACCCTGGTGAAGACAAAATCACTTTCCAGAATCTGCAAATGGTGAGGCAGAGACTTGGAGAAGATCCTGTTCAATTCATTAAAAGATTTGAAGATGTGTCCCTAGACTGCTATGGGGACCATGAAGAAAAGGAGCTCGTGGAAACCTGTATAGCCAACATGCTTTTTGATTATAGGCTCAACCTTGAAAATCTATGTATCACGCAGTTTGCTGACCTGTTACAAAGAACCAGAAGGACGGCATAAACCATGAGGACAAAAAGGCTGCCCGCATCCCAAGCTATGACAGCATCAGTAGGAGAGAAAAGGAAGAGACTAGATGGGAAGGTGTTCGAGGAACCACCAGTGATCCCATGTACAGCTAAGGAGTTAAGCCATGTCCTAGACAAATGGATTGGAGATGGGGTTGTTAGGCCATTCACTGTGTCCAGGCCACCAACTGAAGAAGAAAGGAAGAACCCTTTATTTTGCAGAATCCATAATTATGTCAAGCACTCCACCAAGGATTGCTGGACCGTTCGCAGACTCTTCCATAAAAAGTTGAGAGAAGGAACCCTGGAGCTCACTCAGAAGGAGCCGGAAGTGCAGAGGAACCCCTTGCCTAACCACAAAGGAAAAGGGGTGGTAGCAGTAGTAATACATGGGAACCCGGCAGAAGCAGGAGAATCTGAAGGATCCTTCCACCCGAGCACAATTAGGACTCTCCAGAAGAATCCTAAGTTTAGGTCACTATTCAATCAATTAGGATTCGGACCAGAAGCAAGAAGGGTGGCCACAGAGTCTCTCATAAGCATAGCAGCAGATTCAGGGATGGAATGCTTTACAGCTGAGTCACATGCTAGTTGAGCTTTCCTGGAGACAACCAATGCAATAACCTTCACTGATGAAGACATGGAGATTGAGCACCTCGACCACCGTAGACCCCTTTATCTAATGGCCACCATAAACGACGTTCAAGTCAGAAGAGCACTGGTGGATACGGGGGCATCACTCAATCTCATAGCCTTGAGTACCCTGGAAGCTGTTGGCTTAGTTGACAAAAGGATCCTGGGGGCTCCCATGGAAATAACAAGATTTGGAGGATCGGTGGAATCAACAGAAGGATACGTGCAGCTAGCCTTAAGGGTGGGGCCAATAGTAGCTCTGACAAGGTTTCATGTGATTAATGCAGAAGTTTTTTATCACGTGTTACTGGGACGCCCGTGGCTTCATAAACATCGCCTTATTCCATCCATGTTCCATCAATGCATTAAAGGGAGACTGAATGGGAGGCCCATAAGGATCCCTGCCAACCATAATCCTTTCAGCCAGGGAGAAGTGAACTTTGCAGAAACGATGTTTTATGATGAGTTGGAGCCAGATGATGAGAACCCCGCCCCGGGGACCCCAGGGGCACCTATCTTAGAAGAAGAAGAAAAAGGGAGGGGCACCCGTGACTTGAGGAACCTTCTAGAAAGAAAAAGACAAAAGAGGGAGCCCAGCTCTTCAGGATCCCGAGAATGTGTGGTGGTGCAGGAACCTGGGGGAAGGCTAATCTATCGTTTGTGAAGGTGCGTGGGACCCGAATGCATTGTGCAGGAAGGTCCCGGACCACCAAGCTGTATGATGGCCCAAGAAGAAATCTCAGAAGAACCAGTTAAGGAGGCCCAGATTCAGCCTGAGGAAGAATTAAAGGAAATAGATTTGGGGACAGAACCAGGATCCCAAAAACCTGTCTTCATTAGCAGTCAATTGGTGGCTCAAGAAAGAGAACAACTGGTAACCTTGCTTCAAAAATACAGAGATGTGTTTGCATGGACCTATGATGAGATGCCTGGTCTAGACCCAGGGTTGGTAGTCCATTCTCTTAATGTGGACCTAGGGATGAGGCCAGTAGTCCAACCAGCTAGGGTCTTCCACACTGAGGTAAAAGCTCAAATAGTTCAAGAGGTCAAGAAATTGCTAACAGCTGGTTTTATCAAACCCATCCAACACCCAAAATGGCTTTCCAACATTGTACCTGTGAAGAAGAAAAATGGTCAGATCCGTTGCTGTGTAGACTTTCGCAACTTGAACAAGGCATGTCCTAAAGATGAATTCCCCTTGCCCAATATCGACCTCCTTGTAGATTCAGCTGCAGGAAACTCAATGTTCTCATTTATGGATGGGTACAGTGGATACAACCAAATCCGCATGGCAGCCAAAGATGCAGAGAAGACGGCATTCAGAACTCCAATTGGAACTTTTACTACACTGTAATGCCCTTTGGCCTCAAAAATGCGGGGGCTACGTATCAGCGGACCATGACAGCCATTTTCCATGACATGATGCATGAGGAGATGGAAGATTATGTAGATGATATTGTGGTCAAGTCAAAAACCAGAACAGGACATTTCCGAGTACTTGAGCAAGTCTTTGAAAGATGCAGGAAGTACAAGTTACGTATGAACCCCATGAAGTGCGCCTTTGGAGTGTCTGCTGGAAAGTTCCTTGGGTTCCTGGTACATCACAAAGGCATAAGCGTGGATCCAGACAAGGCCACAGCTATCGCCACGATGAGAAGACCAACTACTGTTAGGGAACTCAAAAGCTTCCTGGGAAGGGTCTCCTATATTAGGAGATTTGTGCCTGGTTTAGCCTCAGCTACAGCAGGCCTATCCAAACTATTGAAAAAGGGGAATGAATTTACCTGGGGGACAGAGCAGTAGGAAGCTTTTCAAAAAATTCAGGGCATCATGAATCATCTGCCCACCCTCTAGGCACCAGTACGTGGGCGACCTCTGTTGCTATACTTAGCATCAAACTCTCAGGCAATAGGAGCTTTGCTGGCACAAGAAGATGACCAAGGAAATGAGTAGCCCGTATATTATGTAAGCAGAACACTCAAGGATACCGAGACCAGGTACCCCAGAATAGAGAAAGCCTGCCTAGTGATCATTTATGCATCCCAAAGGTTGAAGAGGTACTTCTCAGCTCACCAAATCCTCTTGGTAACCAAGTCCCACCCCATAAAAGCACTCCAGCACCAGCCCCTTCTCACAGGAAGGATAGCACAATGGCTAGTGTTGCTCTCACAATATGATATAGGTATAAGAACTCCCAAGGCTGTCAAGAGCCAAGCCATAGCAGATTTGCTAGCTCAATTCCCAGGAAAGGAGGAAGGCCCGCTGAGCGAAGAAATCCCTGGTGAGGTAGCAGTGATGGAGATCCCAGGGAAGAAATGGACCATAAGGTTTGACGGGTCAGCTACAGCAACTTCAAATGGGGTAGGAATTGTACTAAGCTGTGAAAATGGGGATATCATGCCCCTGTCTTTCAAGCTTGGTTTCTCATGCTCTAATAATGCAGCTGAATATGAGGCATACTTAACTGGGTTGACTATAGCACTCAGCATAGGAGTGAAACATATGAGAGTGTTGGGAGATTCCTATCTTGTAGTCTCCCAAGTGAAAGGTGACTTTGCATTACGGGAACAAAGTTTAGCAGCCTACAGGACTTGGGCACAAAGGCTGGAGATCGAATTTCAAACCTTCAGCATAGAATACACTCAAAGAAGTGAAAACAGGTTTGCTGATGCGCTCGCCACCTTGGGATCCCAAATACCATTTAATGGGAGGGATACGCTGATAAAAATAGGAAGGCAGGAACATTCTATTGTAAGGATCCTCCAAGGGATGTACCTCGGAGAGTCCAAACAGTGGGACTGGAGGGATGAAGTCAAAGAAAAGATGAAAGAAGTAGGCCCTAAAGGGAACATCAAAGAACTAATGGATTACACTCAGATAGAAGGAGAATTGTATAGAAGGCTGCCAGGAGGAATATTGTCCAAATGTATCGCCAAGAAGGAATGAAAGTCGAAACTAGAAGAATTACACGCCCAAGCATGTGGAGTTGCAGAAAAGGTCAGCCTATATAGAAGGATGCAACGCATTGGGTATTACTGGCCAGATATGGACAAGGAAGCAGCGATCATACAGGGGAAATGCCAGGAATGTCGTTTGGCAATTGATAAAGAAGAAAGCTACGCGGTGTTTATTGCAGAAGATTGGCGGGTTCCTTTTATAGGATACCTGGCTTAGGGGATCCTGCCAACCGACAGGAAACTGGCCCACAAGCTCAAAAAGCTAGCGTGCAGGTATTTCCTACAGAACAACATTTTATTCAAAAAGGGATATCATGGGGATCCCCTCAGGTGCCTGGGACCAAAGGAAGCTAGAGAAGTAGTCAGAGAGGTGCACTCTGGAGATTGTGGAAGTCACCCAGGGAAGAGAAGGCTATACAAGCAGTTACTGTTGTTAGGATATTACTGGCCAATGATGAAAAGAGACTCTGAGGAGCTGGTCAAAACATGTCATGCTTGCCAAGTCCTAGGAGATGCAATTCACACTCACCTAAATGTCCTACAGGATATGACGACGCCATGGCCTTTTCATACTTGGGGGCTTGATCTCATAGGGCCTATAAACCCTCCATCCAACGGTTATATATGGATCCTGGCAGCCACGGAGTACTTTACAAAATGGGTAGAGGCCATCCCTTTGAAAAAAGCTACTGGAGCAGCTGTAGCAAATTTCATTCGAGACCACATCATTACAAGGTTCGGGATCCCCAGAAGATTGATCAGTGACAATGGAACCCCATTCATAAACAAAGATATGAAGGGATTAACTGAAGCATACCACATCAAGCATGGAAGATCTACCCCATACTACCCACAAGGAAACGGCCAAGCTGAAGCTACTAATAGGGTAATGTTGAAAATCCTTAAGAAAATGAAGCATGAGTATGGAGGGAAATGGAGTGACCATCTGGCAGATGTGCTTTGAGAATGTAGAAGCTCTGTAAAGACAGCCACAAGATTCTCCCCATTCTCCCTGGTCTATGGAACAGAAGCCATCAGCCCTGTGGAGTTAGTCATTCCTACACCAAGGGTAGTTCTGGAGGAAAATCAAGGAGAAAGTGAGGATGCAAGCAATGAAAAGAGGTTAGCAGATCTGGAAGGAGTAGAAGAAGAAAGAGAGCTAGCCAAGAAAAGGAGCCAGAGATACCAGCAAAGAATGACCAGAGCATATGCATAAGCAGTACGCCCAAGAGTGTTCACTAAAGGGCAATTAGTACTAAGGATGGCGGAGCACGTGAGGAGGAACCTGCCAGGGCCTTCCAAGTTCACCCCAAAATGGGAAGGACCCTACATCATCAATGCAGCTCATGAGAGTGGGTATTATTACCTTGCCAAAGAAGATGGGACAGTCCTGACAGAACCCATAAACGGGAAATGGCTGAAGCAATACTATGCATAAGGACAAGGGGATCCCGGTACCTCAGGGTCCTTTTACCAGCTTCACTATCTGCTAAGTCCTTTTTTATTTTTATCTTTTTATTTTTCAGCCTTTATCATGAATTCTGGTCTAAGATGATTTTGTTCAGGAACACGTGATAGATTGACACTTTGTGGTCAATACTACACTAAATGATTTTTTTTCTTTGTTCCTTAAAAATGACCATGTTTTAATGAAGTTCCTGTTTCTTAAACATTTAAATCTTTCTTTAAATACTGCAAAGACCAAGTTTGGATAGATTTAAGGAAGGATACCTGAGTCAAATAAAAAAAAAAGTATGTAATACCCTTTTACATATGGCCCAGGATCCACCTCACAGATAACTTTAGATATCCCACAGACAGTTCCAAGTGCATAGGTCTAGGATCATAGATAAAAGTAAAGTATCCAGGATACCTAGCCTAGCACTTGGCAAAAGGGGAACCTGTCAAAGTTCATGAACTGGGACCATATCTCAAAAATATGTATAGGAAAAGATACCAGTGTACCCAGTTCAGTACTTGCATAATAGATTACCGGGTACCTGGACCAGAACTTACAGTGAAGCCTGTGGAAATCATGGTCCAGGACTCAGGAAAGAAAAAAAAAAAAAGTCATAGGAAAGAAAAGACAATATATCAAAGAAAAAGGCAAATTCACATGCTAAGAAATGAGAAGCAGTTTTGAAACAAAAAAAAAGGGAAACAAAGAGGAAAGCAATGTTCAAAAAAAAACTTATACAACCCCAAATTGTTTATGTAAATCTAAAATAAGTTAAGGAATGAGGCCGGCCAACAGGGAGGCATCCGGAGAAATAACAGGCACGGTCAAAGTAGAAAGGATCCTCTGCCACTTGACCTTCAAGTCTTGTAAAACCTTGTGAGCATGAGCCAAAGCTTCCTCAGCAGCAGCTATCTCAGTGTCTATACTCTTGAATGATTGCCTCTGAAACAGCATATGAGCCAGCAGACGCAAGTGATCCAGCAGAAAAGACAAATTGAACTTGGCCTCTAGGAGGTCTTGCACCACCCCTCTCCACTCTAGAAGCTTTTCTTCAGACAAAGAATCTACAGAGGAATTCCTCAGGGAAACCAGCACAGCACACATCAACTCCATCAAAATATTGCCTAGAAAAACGCCTCCCCTAAAGCCACTGGTGAAATCCCCGTGACTCTTGAGCAGACTCTCTAGCAGCGGCAGGCCTTCCACAGGAACAGAGAAGCGCAGGAAGTTGCCATAAGAAGACCCAAAAACATGGAAATGGCTGGCAGGAAGACTGTTAAATTCCAAGAGATCAAAGCGAACCAGAAAAGAGGAAAGCCTTGAATCAAGATCTGAGGCAGCCACTTTTGAGGCATCCCCCATCACTGTGTCACCACTTGCAGAAACAGGAGGACTTGTAGCCTTTCTCTCTGGATGAAGGTCAGCAACTTGAACGGGTCTCACAATTCCTTCAGGGATAACAGGCTCAGAACCTGCAAAGCCTGTATCAATATTCAAAAAAAAGAAAAAAGAAAAGGAAGAACAGATTTATTCTTAAAAAAAAAAAAAAAAAAAGGGGGAAAAGAAGGACAAACCAGTTCCGGCTTCTTGGGGCAGAGCCTCTTCTTCCTGATCCCCTGACTTCCCCGAGAATTCTGGGAAAGAACATAAGGCAAGTTGAAGAAAAGGTGAAGGACCAACGACAAAATGGCTAAAGGAAGGAATAGATGCAGGGGGCTTCGCCATAAAAGAAAAGGAAAGAGAAGGGCGAAGGGAAGGAAAGAAAAGAAAAGGAAACACAATGGGAGCAGCTCGCACTCACCTTCTGAGCTTTCTGATTCTAAAGAAGAGGCAACACTAGAAGCGGATTTCTCACTAGTTTGACCTAAAGAGAGAAATAAAAGGAGGAACTCAAAAAAAAACTGGAAAAGAAAATAAAGATATAATGCTATTTCAAGGAAACAAGGCTCACCTGTCTGTTTGGATAAAGGGGTGTCTCCCAAAGCGCCTTTATCTGACAAGGTTTAAGGAAACACAGTCCTGATGGGACTAGGAGTGCGCTCAAGATAGGGACTTTGAGATGAAGGGATCCTGAGAATCCTGGGAACCTTGCATCGGTTGCCCGGTTTCCTCAGCTGGGCCACCAGTAGGGGGCTCCTCCCCCACAGCAGGAAAAGCAACAGAAAGAGCTGTGACAGTTTCCTCTCCCAGAGCCTTGCCAGTCATAGGAGGGGATACCTCCACCTAAAGGAAGAAGAAGAGGAAAAGGCAACGCCAAGTAAAAAAAAACAACAACGGGAAATGCTAACAACACAATGTCAGAACAAAAGGGAGAGAACAAAAAAAAAAAGGGGGAACCCACATACCACGTCGTCACTAGAAGATTGGCTTTTACCCTTTTTGTGATCAGACTTGCGCTTGGACTGCAAAGGAAATCACCACTCGTCAGCAAAATAGAAATAAGTGCAACAAGGTGAATAGGTAAAAAAAAGAGAAAAGAAGGAAAGAAGTCTTGCCCTTCTCTCTCTCTCTACAGATTCTCTGGAAGTCTTTTGCTTACTACGAGTACGCCCAGAGGGTCCTAAAGGAGGCTGGGATACCAAACCAGAGGATCCTAAAGAACCATGGACTGAAGCAGTCACAGGAACCTGGAAAAAAGAAGACTCTACCTTGGTCTTCTTCCGAGTCCTTGAAACCAAAGGTTCCCTGACATCCTTGCCTTCCTGAGATGCCAAGTGTGCTTGAGATTTCCCAGTTTTTCTTCTTTTCGTCTCAGAACCTATCTCCACACCCCCTGTACTTTCACTAACATCAACAGCTTTCATCTTCTTCGGCCTGACATCCTTACCTTTACTCAGAGCAGTGGCAGCACTTATCGTCTCCACTGCACCTTTCTTGATGGGCACTCCAGAGGAAGCGCCAATGATAAGACTATCACCCAGCCAAATCTTAGGAAAATCCTGTCCATAAGTCACCCAACCTCCCCTGGAGGCATGCCACTCTGCGAACCCAGTCTTGCTGCTTGCAGCATCAGAAACAATCCTAGCAGTAGGAAGGGATAAACGCCTATTGGATGTCGGAGCAGAAACAATGTTAAGATTCGGGGCTTCCCGAACTATACCAAAGCCAACATAGTCAACAAAAGACTTTTGTACTCTTCTCCAATAACTGGTATAGCCACTAGAAGCAAAGACTCCCTCTGGGAGTTAGGCACTGCAAATTGGGGGCTCCGCCGTGACCAATAAGAAAAGGCCTGTAGCCTCAGGAAATGATCCAAGGAAGGAAGAGATGGCACCACGTCCTTAAAGACTGGAGGAATTTCCTGGTCAAAACCAAATTGTCGGAGCACCCGGTGTGCTGAATAATAAGTATATTTTGGGCCACTTGAAGAAGGCACAGGAAGCTAGGAGGGGCTAATGCAGGCAAGATAAGCCAGACTGCCCTCATCACCACGGCGCAAGTCAAAGGTATTACCTGTAGAAGATAAAAAAGAAGATAACACAGAATCACACGCAAAGCCAGGGCCAAACTCACGAGGGGATATCCAATATAAGCTCCCTGCTTGGTCAAATAACTCCACAAGATTGAGGCCACCACCTTTCAAGCTAATCCAACGAAAGATGATGGGAAAGGCATCGGTAGAATTGCCACAAAGACCCTTCACTATGTCGGGGGATCCTTGGAACTTGTCCTTCACGAATTTCAAATTCCTACACTTGGCCAAAGTAGCTGCAGAATGGTCCCACATGAAAATCTGAAGAATAGCACAGTGAAGAGATGAAGTGATCACATAACAAGAATCACCCTCAGTCTCATCTCCATAAAGCTGGTCCAATTGAGAATAAACATGACCCAAAAACAGAGGGGCCAAAGGATACTGGGTACCTCGAGCCAACTTGATTGCCAACAGAAAAAATGAAGACTTAACTCCATACCCAGGGAACTCACTAAACAAAAACTTACTAAGCCAAAAAGCCAGAAAACCGGCCCACCTCACTTCCTTATCCTTCTCACGAGAAAGGGTCATCACCCATCTCCTCATCCTAGCCGGCTTACCACCAGAAGAGGCAGCGTGACCACCAAAATGACCAAACAATTTATCTTCTACCACGAGATCCTCACCAAAAAGGTTAATATCAAAGGGGCTCTCTTCACCAAACACCGGGAGGAGGAAGTTATTAACCACATCTTCCAAGGTGATAGTCAATTCACTAGCAGAAAAGAAAAAAGTATGAAGGGAAGGGCACCAACGACGTACCAGATGCCTGAGCCCTTTGACGTCTCTGAAGCCCTCAAGGTTTCTGGAAATAGCCATTGCCTTTAGGATACCAGTGCGCTCTAAATGACCCACAAACTCAGCATCAGACAGTTCCTTGTCTACCCATATAGGCCAGCCCTGAATCTTTCCCGAAACAAAATCAAAGAAAATAGGAACCGCCTCTCGGATTCCTTGTCTAATCTGGAGATCGAAAATCTCTCTAGGGTCAGGAACCTGGGCGGAACCAGCGAAACCCGCTTGGCCAGAAAACATCCAAACATGAGGGGATGGAGGAGCCTCACCATGAGATACATGAGGGAAAAATAAACTGGGAGAATACCAAGGATCCCGTAAAGGGAAGGCCGGACGTTCGGTAACCTCGTGAGAATCACTCGGAGCAGAACCAGAAGAACCTTCACCCTCAGAAGGACTGGGAGTACGCTCTCTCCTCTTTCGGGAAGAAGAAGAAGCCATCGGAACAACACGTACTATGAGAAGAAAGGAGATTGAAAGTGCGAAAAAGGGGAAGACCGGAGTAACAGAGAAGAAGAGAAAAAGAAAGAGAAACTCAAAGAGTGAAAGACTCAGAGAAGCAAAGTGATAAGATGAAACGGCTACAATAAAGGCGCAAATAGCAGTTGGGGAAAATAGTTTATGGAAAGACGCGCCAGTTGCCAAAAAATTTAATTTGAAGAAGGGATTAATCAACGGTTATTAATGAGAAGTAACGGGAAACGAGAAAAGTGGGTAGAGGAGTTTTACCTCAAATACTTAACTACCACGTCCCGTGTAAAGAGGAAGCTACAAAAAGTAATAATTATAAAGGAACGCGACACGCAAAAAGGAGGTGACCAAAAGCAGTAGAAAAGGGCCGGGATCCCAAGTAAAAAGGAAGGGAACCCAGTAGAAATTGAGAAAAAGGGGATCCCACGAAAATCCTAGGAAACCTAAATCACTCACGTGTGGGCTTCAGGCAACCCACGAGCTCGGGGAGCTAAATGTTGAGGTCTAAAAAGGGTCATAGTGAAATAAGCCCAAAACGAATAAGTCAAGCCCAAAAGGGAAATTCAAGCTTAGCCCAAAGTAGTAGATACAGAGGGAATAAAAGAAAGGCCCAGAGGATCCTGAAGCCCAGAAAAAGAAGCATCCAAAAGAAAAAGAGGACCACGGCAAAGTATAAGAAGCAAGGATATTCAGGAACCATCAATAGGCGCGGATCCCTTCAGGCACAAAGAAAAAGGAAGACTGGGACAGCTCGATAGAAAGAAGACAGAAGAAGAAAACAAGAAATAAAAAGCAAAAAAAGAACGCGAGCGACTTCTCATGGCACAGACAGAAAAGGCCTCGGGGAACCAGGACAGGGAAGAAGAATGATAACAAACAACTTTCAAAATGACAGAACAGGATTCCGCCCAAATAGGAAAAAAAAAGAAAAGTGGAAGACGCTAGAAATGGGGATGCCGAGAAGGGCATACCTCAGCACATCCTAAAGAAGATGGCCAACCAGGAACTTTCAAAAGAATTAGAGCTGAAAGAAGGAAAGAATGAGAAAAAACGGAAAAGGGACTTACCGAGACGATGGGAACAGGACAAGCTCTGTTTGCAAAAGAGTAAAACAGGGGAACCAACGGTTCCTCGGGAAGACCAAAAAACTCCATTATAAAAGGAGGGGATGGGTTGTGAAGAAGGGGCAGCGAAAAAAAGAAAGAAACACAAGAAAGAAGAAATTCTTCAGAAAAAACTATCAGAGAATCTGTGTAGAAAGGAAAATACTAAGGGAAAAACAAGTATTGCTTCCCGGTATCCTGTAAAAGCCACTATTGCACATACTCGGATTCAACGAGAATCAAACTTTGCAAGTTTTGAAGGCTGAAATAGCCATTCAAGATTGCAATTTTTGAGCTTGACTGAACCTTATATCACGTCCTAGTGAGCTTTCTATAATCAAACAGATAATGTATTAATGAAACATTGCTTCATATTTCCCAGGATCCCCACAACACTAATTTTTATCGCTTTGCTAATCCTGTTTCTTTCCTTCTGAATTTACCTTGTTAATTTTTGGCACTCTTCGATATTCTTGTTTGTCATTTTCTTTATATTGTCAGGAGTATTCTCTGCATCCCACTTGATTCTTAAACAGCTCGTTAGCTGTGGTGAGTCAAGGCCCGGTCCACCAAATCCTCCTTTTCATTTAGGCCCAGGATCCTTGGGCCTGAGTGTCACGAAAAGGTCACTCTCACAAAATCAAATAGAGTCAGGTGACCAATCACACCTTAGAAAAACCCAATGATTGGTGGCAACTTCACTTAGCCTTGGTAACATCTTAAAATTGACTCATATTCTAGTCACACACCTGAGGTATGACACACCTCAATATTCTCACACCGAGATATACATATAAGTGCACAAGCATCACCGCGATGGGTGGTCGACAATCAACCATGAGGCGTTGACACATGGCAACTCTTCACAAAGTCCACATAATCGGTTTCCATCATGCTCCAATAGTACCCTATCCTTAGAATCTTCTTGGTTAACATCCTTCCATTCATATAAGGACCATAAATCCCTTGGTGAATTTCCTCCATAACTCTTTCTGCTTCTTCTTTCTTTAGACAACGAAGGTGTTTGCCATCATAGGACCTCATATAAAGCTGTCCTCCGTATAGGATGTATTGTATTGCCATCATCCTAATCGAATGACACTCTTTCTTGTCGGCACCATTTAGACGTGCCCCCAACTCCAAGAATTTCATGATGTCATAATACCAAGGAACCTCTTCCTCTTCGATAACCAAGACTTAAGTTTCATTCTTCTCCTCGTGCACTAACTTATAACTTTGTTCAATCTCTAAAGGTCGTGTCCAAACTCCCTCTAGTATATCCACCATAGATGCCAAAGTAGCTAAGGCATCTACAAACTGATTCTGAGCTCTAGGGATGATTGTGTACTCAATTTTACCAAATAGTTATAGTCAAATCCTCTAGACACTATTGATAAGGTTTCAAATGTTCTTCCTTTACCTTCCACAACTTCTGGGCTTAAGCTATAACCAAGTTCGAATCCTCAAACACTTCTGCCTCTTTTACCCTTAACTCTTTAAGGGCTTTCATTCCAGGAATACAAGCTTCATACTTTGCCATGTTATTAGTTGCCTCAAAGTTCAATTTGACAGCCAAAGGCACATGGGATCTATCAAGGGTGATCAAAAGTACTCTTATTCCATTCTCATATTGGTTCACAGCTCCATCAAAATATATTTTCCATGCCCCTAGCTCAATATTTAGAATATCCTAATCTGAAAAGTCTTCTTTCCAATCCTCTCCCTCTATAGTATTCTCGGCACAAAAATCAGACACGGCACTCCCTTTGATAGTCTTCTTCGCCACATACTTCAAATCAAACTCTGCCAATAGGATCAACCTTCTTGATAGTCTTCCACTCAAAGATGGTTTCTCAAATAGGTACTTCAAGGGATCCATTCTGGCTACCACCTATACTTGGAATGGTAGAATGATGTGTCTCAACTTCTGTACGGCCCATACAAGTGCAAAGCATGACTTCTCTATGAGGGTGTACCTAGTCTTATAATCATGGAATCTTTTGCTCAAATAGTACACTGTCCTTTCATTCTTATCATCGTCCACTTGTGTAAGCATACTTCCAAGCACATCTTCTATGATAGAGAGATATAAGAGTAACTGTTTTCCATGCGTCGGGGGTACCAAGATAGGTGGATGGAAGAGATATTCCTTAATAAGCTCAAAAGCTTTCTAACATTCATCATTCCATGTGTGGGGTTCATTCTTCCTTAGGAGTTTGAAGATGATCTCACAAGTGGAAGTGAGTTTGGCAATGAATCGATTGATATATTGTAGTCGACCTAGGAACCCTCTTATTTCCTTCTCATTCTTGGGTTGGGGCATCTCCAATATGGCTTTAATCTTGGATAGATCAACTTCTATCCCTCTATCACTTACTAGGATACCTAGCAACTTCCCAATTGTTACTCCAAAGGTACACTTCTATCCCTCTATCCTTGGATTTTACAATCATATCCTCAATGTATACCTCAAGCTCATTATGCATCATGTCATGTAATAAAGCTGTGGCCATCGTTTGGTAAGTCACACCTGCATTCTTGAGCCCAAATGGCATTATTGTGTTACATTGATGTTGTTTTGGACTCCAATGAGTTCCAAACTTTGGGGATTACCATGATTGGACTTGTTTATCATGTTTTGATCATTGGGTGTGTGTTTTACACACTTTGACCCAAATATACTTTGTCATGCCTTGCACATGCATCACATATGCACACCTCATGCACCCTTGATGCACACACTTGCACAATTGTCAATTGTTTTTTGCATTTCATTGATATTACATATTTTAGCACTTATAACATGATTGTGTGACATTGTTTTTGTTCCTTTTAGGACTTTGTGTTTGTTTTATGGACTAACTTGATACTAATCAAGTTTGTGTTCTTGTTTTGTATTTTTGCACTTGTTTCTCTACTTTGTGTCTGTTTGTGCAAATGTCTCCCACTAAGCACTCTGCTTCCAAGAAATCCTCAAAGTGTCCACGCACGGACTTAGAGAATTTCCGAACCATTGAGGCAGACATGGCCTACAATGATTGCTACAAAAGGGAAACAATCATCATGGAAAAGGTCGTAAGAATGGAGACCCTTGAAAACACCTCCATCCTTGAAGTGTTTAAAGAGAGAACTTGGACAAAGTTGCTGAATCCAAGTGGAAATGTCTTTGCTAAAATCATAAGGGAATTCTTTGCTAAGGCCACTATAGAAGGAGATCACATCACCGATTGGGTGCGACAAAAAGAATTCATTATCACAAGGGATTCCATTCAAGAGTTCTTAGAAGTTCATCCACCATCTCAGCCAATCTCTATACAATATGATGATAGACTGGATTCTATAGAGCCAATGGTGAAGATCCTTGGTGGCTTTCTCAAAAGAAGTCAATGAACACCATTCCTTTCAATGCAGAGATGAGGACATTGGCTTATATAATGATCCACAACCTCTACTTGGTGATGAACTTCACAACATTGTCCGAACCAAGAACCATTTCCAAGAGCATCACCAAGAGGAACTCAAGGACAATATTACCATTTCCAAGTCTCATTATGGGTCTTATAGCAAAGACAAAGTTGAAGACTCCAAGCGATCTTACCATCGTGCAAAGAGACTATCCCATTGATGCTCAAACAGTGACCCGAAGCAAAGCCCACATCACTGGATCAAGAACTAGCATTTCTTAAATCCCAAGGGATGATGTTGAGGAAGAAGGTGGAGACACGGAGGAAGAGATAGGTTGGTTCACTTCAGCCTCGAAGGGTTCTGCACAACCATCTTCCCATGCACAAGCACGGGGACCCGATCGTCTTGATCACCTCATTGCAAGGGTTGAGCAGATGTATGGCATGCTAGAATCCCATGTGCAGCATACCTCGGATCAATTTGCTTATATCGAAGGCCAGATTATTGCGCTATCATCACAGATTGAAGATATGATGATGGAGTAAGGATCTGAATCAAA
This sequence comes from Quercus robur, assembly GCF_932294415.1. Classification (NCBI taxonomy): domain Eukaryota; kingdom Viridiplantae; phylum Streptophyta; class Magnoliopsida; order Fagales; family Fagaceae; genus Quercus; species Quercus robur. The sequence continues at coordinate 24,233,799 of NC_065543.1, forward strand.
ATTTGAGCAATTTTAGCCTCTTTGGCCATTCCAGTCAAAAAGGGGGAGAAAAATTTTGAGGGGGAGATGCATAGTTTTAGGGGGAGCAGAGCAGATCATATATATTGGTTTATTTTGGTGGTTTAGTGGTCTAATTTTGTGTTTACCTTTCATAGTTTTTATAACTCTTAGATATTTACATTGCTTTCTTTTAAAGCTTTTAAAGTACTTTGGTTCAAAACTTTCAGTTTATATTCAGTACTTTGTTTTTGTATCCCTGCTTTGTAGCATTTTTAAGTACTTTTAGATTTTGTTGCATTATCTTGAGTATTACACACTTGTGCCCTTATTGGATCTTGTATCCTTGATGCAAATACTTCTTGTATTTCGCATTGGTTGTATGTTGGATATGCAATTGATTTCTGTGTTGCTCTTAATTGCATTGCGTGTCTGGATGATCATTTACTAGTTAAATGTTCATTGTAGTCATTCTTTAATGGCTTACCTTATTTGATCAAGATATGCTTAATTATTTATATAGTGTCTATTACTTTGATCGCACTTTACTTGCTCATATACATGCTGTGTATTCAACTTGTCATAAGCTTAATGAATGTTTTGTTTGTGTGCGAGTGTTTCAGGTTACAGGTGTATACGTGCAAGTGCTTAACAACTTCTAGATTAGGTGTGAGTGAGTTTTACCACTGTTCCCAAACTCACGTTTAAGTCTAGAGTCTGTTTTATTAGGGGTTTTGTCACAGAATAGCCAAAGGGCAAGATTGTAAAGTTGTGATTTTCAACTAATTTGTGTTGGCTTTAATTCTGTACCAAATTTAATTATAATTTTGTTCAATCTTTTGTACCCTGTATTTTATGTGGGATTTCATTATAAGGGTTGTGTGTGAGAGAGGGTGTGAAGACTCAAGACTTATTGAAAATCAAAGATGTTTTTGCGAGTGGTCCGCGAGAAGCTTTCTCGCGAAATGAAGCATGTACCCAACACATGATTGGAATGCGAAGAGTCATGACAGATGGTGATAGCTGGTTTTCGCGAATGTCTCGCGAGTAAGCCCTTCCCACGAGATATCCGTGAAACATTCTGTTTTGTCAATATGCCATAACTAATACACCAGGTCTCTACCCACACTATATATACCCACATTACCCACATATTGAAAGGAGTGCTTTTTAGAGAGAAAACCCTACCCATTACCCTTGAATGTGAGAGATTGTCATACCCACAATCTTCTACACAATCTATTGTGGTTTTCCTTAACTCCTACCTCTCCATTTCCAAATTCTTGAGAGGCTGATAGCCCAAACACTTACCACACCCATCCTGAGTGTAAAGTGAAGTTTTGGTGCTACTGGGAAGCATTGGAAGAAGCAATTTGTTTGGTGGATGCACTCGGGCTGAATTGCATGATTCGGAGAGCTAGAGAAGACAAAGCTTCGTTAAGTCAGTTGGTAGCAGGAGCTTGGAGGGCTCAAGTACATAGGGTAGACTAAGCTTGAAGGGTCTTTTGTTATTCGTGTACTCCAACTCATTCTCTAGTGGATCGATTTACCGTTTGGAGGGCAGCGGAGAGGTTTTTCGCTGAGTTCTTTGGTTTCCTCTTCGATAACACATCGGTGTGTTATCTTGTGTTTGCATTCTTCTTCCCTACTCTTTTAGCTTTCATTTTATTGCTATGATTTGATGAATATGGCTTAGAGTAGTTATATTATTTATCTGCTCACATTTACTCTCTTCTGCACTTAGTTTAAGTTAGAGTAAAATCAATCGAGCCGTAATTTTAATTTGAGGGTCTAAAAAACTCTTGTGTTTTCACTCAAATTTGAGCTTTCAATTGTCATACCTAAAGGTAGACGAGTCCACCAAGGTAGATGGGTTTACCCCAAATATCCACCAAGTCATTTGGGAGACAAGTACATCCTAACATATGTACACAGAACCAGATGAACATACGCATATCTCAGAATAAAGATCAACACAGGGGAAAAATATGCTAAAAGTAAAGGATATAAAATAATAACAATATACCATAAATAAAGTAAAGTCTTTACAAGCAAGGCCCAAAAACAGAAGGGCACTTAATATTGTCTGAAAATTAGACAAAGTACATAAGAAATTATCATTAAAAATAAAAAGCCTAAACTATAGGGTCCTGGACGTCCTGAGCTGGAGGATTCTTGTCGTCTTTAGAAGGAGGATTCTGGGCATCCTGAGTAGAAAGGTTTTCAACGTCATGAGGAGGATCTTCGGTAGATAGGATCAAGGGAGTGACGGGCTTCTCCATCGCAGGTTGAGCAAGAATTACACCCTTATCTTTTGGATCCCTCTCTGACTGAGTAAAGTTGTTGGTCTCCTTAAAGATGGTATCACCACTCGTAGGGATCGACGGCAAGGGGTCATCAATGGTGACCTTGGATAAATCCAAGTATGGGTAGACGAACTTGACCTGCTTCAGGCAATCCTCAAACCCGTCAACATAGTATATGACACAAGCATCAATAAAAGGCTATGAAGCCTTGAACTCTATTACGGCATCAGCCCTAGCTGTCTTTACCTGCCCGCAGAGAGCCGTCAGCTCCTTCTCCAAGGTTACTTTGTCCTCTTGCTCCTTTTCCCGCTAACGAGTCTCCTCCTTCAACTTCTCGTTCAAATCCGTCACCTCCTTGTTGAGAGTACGGAGAGCCTCCTTATATTGATCCTGTTCATTGGTCAAAGTTTCATTGCGCTTCCTAAGATGGCTGATCACCCCCTCCTTAACAATGCACCTATCTTGGAGTACCTTCATGCGCACCAGCGCCTGAAAATGAATTACAACCATCAACTAACGAAAAAACAACAAAATAAAGAGTCAGGAAAAAGAACATACCCTAGAGAGGTCAAAAAGACCCGACGCCCCCAAATCCTCTGTCTCCTGCTCGGCACAAGGGTTCAAGTCCATCTCCTTGATGATTGACTCAACCATCTCGACGGCATACCCCTTATACATAAGGAGACAACGAGTTCCCTAGGTGACAGGGCCCGTCACCGTCATTAAGCCTTTGCCAGCTCCATGACTTGGCTTTTAGGGCAACAACTTTTTGGGCTGTTTGTCACCAGGAGTGACTGTTCCTTTCTTAAGGGGATGGTCATCCTTCCCTTCAGCTTTTCTCTTGGGAGCCCCCTTAAGAAAGGACGGGAGTTAGACACAAAGACGACAGGGAAATGAAGGAAAGAAATAAGTAAAGAAGGAAGGACTTACGCCGACGAGAGTAACTATTCAATCTACGTGCTGTGAGCGTTAGCTCTAGACCACCACAATAGGCATGTAGTGTATCTAAAGTGATCAGGTCCCTACACTTCCGTTCCTCGAATGGAATCTCAAGTACCCGATGAATAAAAGCCTCCTGCTCATCAAATATACGTGGATGAACACTAGCTCAAAAAGAGAAACGACGATGTTAAATACCTAACAAATAAACAGAGAAAAAAAGTAAAAGAAAAGACCGATGGCGCTAAACCTGAGTCTTTGACAATACCCCAAGTATTGTCGAAACCATAAGGCATTGTAACCCATTCCTTTGGACGGCATACCCAATCCATCCCCTAAATGAAGAAATACCTGCCCTTCCAATTTCTATTGGAATCAGGCATATCTGACACGAGCCTAAGCTCTTTCTTCCACACAGCAAAATGGTATATCCCTTGAGACGAGACAATGTACTGAGGTTTATAACACCAAAAGAACTCGTCCAGTGAAAGTTGACGGTTCCCACCACTAAGACGACCCCATAGGAGTTTAGCTCCATATAGACACTTGATTTTGCACCCATGATTTAATCAAGGAGAATGACTTGAATGACTATCCATGTACCCCAAAAATCATAATTTCATCACATGCATCATTTTGTCTTTGCATTACATGCATTAATTCATTCATTGCATATCATAAAAATGATCTTGAGATTCTAATGATCACAACGGTGTTTACGGTTTTCAAATCGGACCATCAGATCAAAAGATATCACATGATTAATTTTGCATGGTCAACATGCATTATGTCTAGGTAGAATCGACCACACATGATCAATTTAAATTAATTTTGATTGGTTAAATGATTAAAATTAATTAAATAATTCTGTGATTGGTTGATAATTAGTATTTAAAATAGGGATACATGCATGGGAATAAAAGAGATGATTGGATAACAATAAAATTGTGGATAATCTGAACTTTACCAAGATTTATTTTAGGGTATTTATCGACAAGATAATTGTTCTTAAATAGTCTGAATAATCCAAAAAAAAAGAAATGAAAAATCATAAACAAAGGATGAAAACATGTCTAGGTACAAGGACCGGCCAAAAAACCCTAGAAGAGGAGTTCAAACAGCACCCAAACACGAAAGTGCATTCGGAGCCATAGGGCCAATTCGGCACATTTGGAGTGCCAAACGGCACTTTTGGAGTGCCGAACGGCACTTTAAAAGTTTTGAATTGCCATGATGTGGGCTTTGGCCCAACGGCCTTCGGGTGACAATTATGCATACCCTTTTCGATCTTTTCACAAAAAGATGCATCCATATTCAAACCCTAATCCTTCGTACCTATTTTTTAGAGCCTTCTAGCCTTTATAAATAGAGACTGAACCCCATAATTCAGCATTTTTTTTCCACTTTCTGAGAGGCACCTGTTTTGGGCTCCCAAATGGCTCATATTTTCTGATCTCCTCTCTAATTTTTTGTGTAAGCTAGGGTTTTTAGGTTTCAAAGATTACTGAATAAGTTTATTTGAACCCTAAAACATCCTCTCAAGTAGAAGAGTGCTCATGCAAGAGATTGTTTTCTAAACCCTTTTATTTATATGCTTTTCTCATCGTGATGACGTATGTCTAATTGTTTCAAATATTCATAATCTGGTTTATAAAAACATGTTCTTGATTTCTTTATTGTTGATATAATCTGTTTCTTAATTTTAAAGATCTACATGTAGTCAACTAATTTTTCTTCAAATAAAATGGATTTGCATCTTTCTTAGATGCAGATCTGAATTTTTCTTCAAATAAAACAGATCTGCATCTTTTGTAGATGCATATCTGAATTTTTCTTCAAATAAAATGGATCTGCATATTCCTTAGATGCAAATCTAAATTTTTCTCACATCAAAACTGATTTGTATCTTTCTTAAGATATAAATCTGATTTTTCTTAAAACATATGCAGATTTTTGAAATAAAGAAAGAGATCAAGAATTGTTGTTTTGTTATTTGTTTTGTTTGAGTCATGCAACATGAAATTATTTTGTGAATGAGATCCTCTTCGTAAAAAATATTTTTTTTATTATTAAAAATAGATCTGATTTTTTTTACTATTAAAAACCATTTTTTTTATTATCAGAAAACAAATCTAAATTTTTACCTCCAAAAACCATTTTTTTATCTCACTAAACAGATCTGGTATTTCGACAAACCAAAATCAATTTTTTTTTTAATAATCAAAACATATTTGAATTTTTTAATAACAAAAGAAGAGATTTCATTCATAAATAAATTTGTATGATTTAATTTGTTTCACATGTTCAACATATCATTCATAACATGCATAACATAGTACATTCGTCACTAGAGTCTAGAAGACTAGACTCTGTCTGGGTAGAATGGATGCCTAACACCTTCCCATTCTGTAACCTAGCCTCCAGATTTAGGTTTTTGGTTTAGAAGATCTAGCCTTGTCTTTTCATGTATTTTGGGTAGAATGTAACTAGGACAAAAAGCCATGTATTTTTGGTAGATTGTAACTAGGACCCAAAGCTATGTAAATTTTCAATTTTCCAGACATGTAATCTTTTATTCAATCAATGAAGAGAACAATTCAATCATGTATTTATTTTTTCTTATTTTTTTTTAAAAAAATGGCGACTCTATACCACTTACCCAAAAAGAGAGGTGCCCTAAAAGGTCTCCGAATCTCTTTTTTTGAGGGACGCTTTTGTCGAGGTCTCTCACACTCCAATAAATATCCTCCAAGCGTTGGGAGCAATCTGGCTGATGGATAGTCCAAAAAAATTGGCCAACTGACAGTGCAATGCCGTCAGTGGCAACCTCAGTCCTGTTGCAAACATGGCATCGTATATGCTGACGTCTGCGGTCTTCCCCGAGTAGCACTTTTCAAACTTCCCAAGAAGACGGATTGGGATATGGTCAAGAATTTGAAAATGGTCCCTTAAATTCTTGAAGATGTTGGTTGTCATCATCAACTTGAAGTGATTGATGGTCCACATTTTGGGGAGAATAAATGGATGAGTGTGACCATCCCCGGGACTTCCTGAACCCCTTCCTTCAGAGGCTCTCCCGTCACCCTCACCCTTGTCCTCATCATCTTCTCTCCCGTTTTTTTCATCCTCTTCTCCCTCATCACCCTCATCCTCACAATCTTCTCTCTCTTCTTCCTCACCTTCCCCTCCATCATAACTTTCCACTTTGTCGTCAGGAGAATGGGCGGACATTTCCCTCTCTAACGACCAGGAAAAGCCCTCCTCAAGCTCAAGACTTGACTGGAAGACTTTGTCGTAGCCCACTCCCTCATGGAATGATGACTGTTCACTCGTCACTTCTCTAGACATCTATTCACCTAGAAGCGACAGAGTAATCTAAGAACCTATTTGATGGGTCTCTATAGAAGCGCCGACTAAACTACAAGAGCTAAAGTAAAAAGAAAAATGAAAACAAAGGGAAAAGAGGACTTATAAGATGAAGTGTTGACTCGGGAGATGACGAAATCCACAAGCTGACGGCGACAAAGTAACAGATAATTTCTCTCTTTGTCTCAAGGTTTGCAAGGATGAAATAAGGAGAAATATGAGGAAGAGACCAACCAGCCTGTGTCACATGTCCTAAGCATTAAATAATGGCTGCTCAAGGAACCATTAATGAATACACCTTTTCCTGAACAAATAGAAATCAAACTCCATAACTTGTTAGCTAGGGCCAACGAAGTAATGGAGTAGGGGGCAGATGATAAGGATAATTCCAAATGGATGTTAAACTCGTTCATGTAAGATGAAGTCGATGGTCCCAATGAACTTATCAACCTTACTTATGCATTCAGAGACAGAGGACATCACCTCAAGGCCGAAGACTCCACCTTAAGATCAACGACACCTGTATGAGAGGACCAGAACGCCTAGACGAGATAAAAAGCTGATGGAAGGAGCTGACGAGGATAAAGAAACCTTTGATGAGTCTGACATATTAAACTAGATGATTTTTCTTGATCATGGAAGTGGAGACTTCTAGTTGGTATGTTGATATGTTTTAAGAGTTAAGACATATTAAACTAGACCGCTTTGAGATTTATTATTCTCTTAACGACTATTAAATGAATAATAAATCTCACGACTTCTATTTATATCAACTCTAAATCCTGAGAGAATAATGAACCTGATCATGAGATGTAGGTTGCTTTGATATATTAGAAATGAGATCTAAAGTCACGATCAAAATTTCAATATGTTGGGCAGCCGCATTTAATATTGATGGAATTCATAATCTCTTAACAGAGATATAAAATATTCTCTTGAGATAAGTTTAATGTGTTTGATTATTCAAAGTGTTGGGCCTAACTACTTTAGTAAGGAGTTACTAAAGTATATATTTATGAAATTGGATTTCATAAATATATGATGAATAACTTCAAGGATTAAACTGCGCACTCAAGGATTAAGATATAGTAATCTTCAAAGTGGCAGTCAACATTCATGACTTTGTATTACTACAAATATTTTAATGAAGAGGTTGCATGTATAATAAAATCTTGGGATATAATTTATTAATAAGGCCTAGAGTGCAATTATATTCATTTAGTGGTATTGGATATAATTAATGATAACTTTGAACTTGTCAAGAGTTGACAGAAAAGCCCAAAACCCATTGGAGCTAGAGTCTTATTTGTTCCCTTTTGGTCTCACTATAAGCCACATAATAAAACCCAATTGGAATGGCCCAAAAGGCTAGCCTAATTAGATAATCAGTTATATATAAGGAGAGAAACATACAAAATTTCATAAGGGGTTTTCATTAAGATCATATAAGACACTCTCTTATTCTCTCATTGGAAACTGATTGAGACACCACATTTCTTAGGCATCAAGTGGAATTGGAAGATTAAAAGTATTCCCAAGTACTTCTAATCTTTTGTTTTGAATTTCACTGTACCAAGGTACACTTTCTTGTTCTTAAATTCTGAAACTTGCATAGTACATGTTATCAATTGCGAATGAAGTAGATCCGTTAATTTTTCATTGTGCATGTTTTGTGGCATGCTAGATTAGGACATTTAAATTTCAAATACTTGAAGTTTATGTCAAAGCATGGTATCATTTCGTATAAGCATGACGATGAAAAGAAATGTGAAATTTGTATTCAAGCAAAGATAACAAAGAAACCGTTTTCTAAGTTAGATAGAAATTCTATTATGCTTGAACTTGTACATTCAGATGTATGTGAATTGAATGGTGTATTAACTAGAGGAGGTAAAAGATACTTCATTACATTCATTGATGATTTCTCTAGATCTACATATGTTTATTTTATGAGAAATAAAGATGAATCTTTTGACATGTTCAAATAATATAAAACCGAAGTAGAAAATCAAAAGGATAGGAAAATAAAGATACTACGAAGTGATAGAGGCAGTGAATATTTTCCTAATGATTTTTTAGCGTTTTTTGAGGAACGTGGCATAATACAGCAAAGTTCAACCTCATATACACCCCAACAATATGGTTTGGCTGAAAGAAAAAATAGAACTCTTGTAGACATCGTAAATGCCATGATCTAAAGTGCAAAACTTCCATTTAATTTGTGGGAGAGGCATTGCTTACTGCATGTCATGTGCATAATAGACTACCTTAAAAGAGGATTAAAGTATCTCCATATGAGTTATGGAATGGATGGAAACCAAACCTTGATTATATCAAAGTGTGGGGGTGTTTAGCCTTCTATAGAGTTATTAACCCGAAAATAATAAAATTAGGACCAATAGCTATGAAAAGTGTCTTTATGGGTTATGCTGAAAATTCAAAGACATATAGATTATTAGACTTAAGCTCTAATATAGTGGTGGAATCAAGAGATGTTGAATTTATTGAGGATAAATTCAGTAAAGATTCCATAGATACCTTAATACCCACTTAAACAAAAGGAAATAACTCTAATCCTAATCCTACCTTGGGTAGTACAAAAAGGATTGAAAGTGGTTCTCTAAGTACACAACGAAAAAGTCAAAGAGTAAGAAAAGCAAAGGACTTTGGTCCAAATTTCATTTCTTATCAAGCTCAATTGTATCTTGTTAAAGGTAATAGACAAGTGGTCCTAAATAAAATACCTATAGTGTTTAATACAAAGAATGATCCTAAAACATTTGAGGAAGCTATGGCTCCTAGAGATTCAACTTTCTAGAAAGAATCCGTGAATGATGAGGTGCTCAATATTATCCAATAATGCTTGCGTCCTGGTGGATCTACCTACTGGTTCAAAACCAATTGGTTGTAAATAGGTATTTAGGAAAAACATAATACTGATGGGTCAATTCAAACCTTTAAAGCAAGGTTAGTGGCAAAAGGTTTTAAACAAAGGGAAGGAATAGACTACTTTGATACTTATGCACCAATGGCTAGGATCACGTCTATTCGAGTGTTCTTAGCACTTGCATCCATATACAAATTGATTGTACATCAAATGGATGTAAAGACAACTTTCCTAAATAGTGATCTTGATGAGGAAGTTTACATGGAACAACTTGAGGGTTTTGTACTTCTTAGAAATGAGAAGAAAGTTTGCAAATTAGTCAAGTCCTTGTATGGCTTGAAAAAAGCTCCAAAACAATGGCATGAGAAGTTCGACTCCATAATTTTACCGGATGGTTTTGTGCACAATGGCACTGACAAGTGTATGTATTCCAAATTTACAAAGGAATATGGAGTTATTGTATGCCTTTATGTGGATAATATGTTCATATTTGGTACAAATACGAAAGGAGTATGTGAAACCAAAAGGTATCTGTCTTCTGAGTTTAAAATGAAAGATTTAAATGAAATGGATATTATTTTTAGAATCAAAATTAAATAAACGTTGTGGGGGGTTTTACACTATGTCAATTCCATAATGTTGAGAAAGTGCTTCAAAGATTTGAACATGTTAATATAAAGGAAGCAAATACACATTTTGATTGGAGCATAAAATTAGGTGAAAACACTGGAAGAGGAATAGCACAACTCAAGTATGCTAGTGTTATAGGTAGCATAATGTATGTTATGCATTGTATAAGACCAAGTATGGTTTACAAGTATGGTGCCATAAGTTTGGGACTCTTTTATTCTAGATTTACAAGTAATCCAAGTATGGTTCATTGAAAAGCAATTGCTAGAGTTCTTGGTTACTTGAAGAAAAACATAAGTTTGGGACTCTTTTATTCTAAATTTCTAGCTGTGTTGGAAGGTTATTCAGATGCTAGTTGGATTTCTAGTATGAGTGATAATAAATCCACATTTGGTTGGATCTTCACTCTTGGTGGAGGTGTCATCTCTTGGGCATCAAAGAAACAAACATGTATTTCTCACTCCACCATGAAGTGAAATGGCTAAGAAATATGTTATTAGACATAGAGTTATGGCCACAACCAATACTAGTCATTTCGGTATACTACGATAGTGAAGCCACCTTGGGCAGAGCATACAATAAAATGTATAATGAAAAGTCTAGGCATATAGGTCTAAAACATAATTACATAAGACAATTTGTGAGGGATTTTCACAATTTGCTCCAATACCAATGGGCTTGGTCTGCGGTCAAATGCTTTAAAAGATTTGTGCCCCCTCATCCTTGACCAATTGGTCATTGGATGGATCGGTAAGGCACATAGTCCGACACAATTAATTGAAGCTGGTATCATTTCAATTGTCTATGTAAAGTCAAATGATAATTTGGTAGACCCTTTAACCAAAGTGATGTCCCGAGATTTGGTTAGGGTAACATCCATTGGAATGGGACAAACCCTTCTTTTAAGAGAATCACCAATAGTGGGAACCCAATCTCGAATTGATTTAATCTAAAAGATTTAAAGGGTAACAACAAGCTATTGATACGTGGTTAGTAAGAGCACTAAATTTGTGTCTCGTTCAGGATGGATTAGTGTAGTCTATTATGATGAAATAGAGGATGAGTTTTACACTCTTAATGAAGTTCAAAAAGTATATACGTTTATGTAATAGGTGTTAAATTATCGATTGTCCCAAAAGTTTAAGCTATTGAGATATGGTAAATTTAATCATTTAACTACACAATTCTAACACTCCACCCACGTGTGGGCTGAAACTACCTTTTAATATGTGAGGACTAACACATGGGATTCTAAATGGGAGGTAGAGTGGAAGAGATAAGGATTAAACTCAGAATCTCATGCTTTGATACCATGTTAAATTACCGATTTTCCCCAAAACTTAAACAATCGGAATATGGTAAATTTAATCATTTAACTACACAATTCTAACAATAAGGACATAAGAAGGAACTTCACCTTTGTGAACATAGAAGTGGTGCCACTTCTAGCAAAAGTTAAAGAGTTTTCTCTTGTAAATGTTCACTAGATCGGGAAGAGCACAAGGCCATAATAGCGCTAACAATAGTGGATTTCTAAATGTGTTGTGGATATACTTATGTGTGTGTTGTTTCCAATTTCAACACATAAGAGTTTTGGATTAAGCACCAATCCACCATTAACTTTGTTTTTTTCTTGAGACAATTACACTAAAGCAAGGTTTAGGTTGAAAGACACCTTCATTTATGCATGATAGAGTATCAATCAAGTGAGAAATATATTCGTAGTTGTCAGTATCGTATGATACGCAATACATATCATACATATCGTATCGTGTACAAAAAGTTTCGTATTGTAAGTGTGTATCATAAGTGCCCGTGAATCATCCGATACATAGGTGTGTATCGTATGAATCATATCGTATCGGTGAATCGTACGTATCATACGATACATAGACATGTGGGTTTAAAATGGGTTTTTTTTTGTTAAAATTTGTGGTTTTATTTGATATAAACAAGTTGTTAGACTTTTTTAACACAAAATTATTGGGAAACTTAATTGAGTCTAATTCCCATGAGTTTTTTTTTTCCCCTCCCTTCTCTTTCTCCTACAAAATTTAGACTATACTCATAACACTCACTTTCATATATGCAAATATATTTTCTATGCTATTAATAATAAAATGAAAATATAATTATTTTTTATTTTGTTATTGTTATTATGAGTCTAAAAAGCTAGAATGCCAAGAAAAAATATATAGAGTAAATTATTAGAATAAAAAAAACAAAAATAGTAAATGTTGATAATAATGAAGAAAATGTCTATGAAAAAATAACTTTGCAAGATGCTGAACATGATGATAACATTGACTTAGATGGAGTTAATTAGATAAGATGATGAAAAGACATTATATTTTGGTTCATATATCATGTATTTTTACTTTTGAGTTTAATCAATTTGAATGTGCATGTTACAAACATAAGTTAATTTGATTTATTTAGTTAGCTTTGTTAAATTTTATTGCATAAGTAATGATTAAATTGGTATTTAATTGAATATATTTTGAATTTATAATGAGTTTATCTTTTATATATGTATATCTATAATTGTTTATAATTTTATTAGATATTTATGAATTTTACGATACACAATTTGATACGATATACAATACATAAAAATTAAAAATCGATTCACGATACGATTCATGATTTGACAACTATGAATATATTATTATTACATGGATAGGTTGTATATATAGGTATATATATGGATAGGTTGTAATAATAATGTTTAAGATTGGAAAATATTGTTTCATAAAGTTGATAAAGTAAAAAATTCAAGTTCTGGAATTTTATAAGTAAAAATTCAAAATTTAGAATGTTTGATCAATCGAAACTTTTGCTCGATTGATCGAAGTGATAAGGAAAATGATCTTGGAGCTTCTCCCTAACTCGATCACTATTTGATCCCTATTCAATCAATCAAAAATAGACTTCGATCGACTCTTAATTCCTCTTGATCCGTCAAGACTTGTAGAACTAAATTTTCTGGTAACTATTTTGAATGTTTCAAAAGGTTTCAAGTGTTGTGAACAATTTTATGAAACATTTTAACTCTCCATATGTGCCTTTTGATGAAATATAATCCTATTGGTCTAAATAGTTACTTATGTTCACTAGATAACTACTACTTTTCTCTCCCAAAAGTTAGTTTCTAAGAAATACAAGAAATCCTGCGGGTGTTCTCCAGAATTGCTATCTATGGAACATAACAACTTGGTTGTATTCTAGAGACAAATTTGTGATAACCCTATTGCAACTCTAGTGTGGGGGAAAATATTGTCTAAGGATAACAATTTGTGCCTCCAAGTTATCTCTTATTTCTATTTGTCTTTTGTGTTAAACTTGTTCTTCCTTTATTACTTTATGTAATATTGCCAACATGTAAACGGTAAGTGTGAACAAGTATTCATTCTGTCTATAAGATCTGATCATATTCTCTGGTCTTCTTAAATTTTTCTTAATGAGCCTTAAAAATAATTTGATCCCAGAACCAGTGGCTGGAAGAGTTTCCGGACTTATGAGTCAATAGATTGAAACATGCTTGGCTGGTTCTGGCTGGCATATAGTGAGATACGTATGAATTATTCTGTACATCTCTAATATTTTATTTGGCTAAGCTGCGGCAGAAATTAAGGGCCTTATTTCTTGGGAGAGGCCTGAAAACTAGGCTTCAACTATCTTTGCATCTTTGACTTATTTAGCGGCTCTATAATGTACGACACACCTCTAGTATTATCAACATTTGGATTGTCAGTTTTATCCCCCAATGTGCAAAACATCTCTAATGTTCTACCAAACAACCTTAAAGGATAAAACAGTCACCTCAGTTGAATTTGGTGGGTAGCTCAATGCTGATATCAGTGATTAATAACTGCCCAAGAAATGAAATACAATATTATATATAGGCAAGCATGCCCAAGCTTGGTCTCATTCTTGAGCTACCTGCCATAAAAGCAAAGTCTTGTTCCAGAGCTCAAAGCTGGTGGATATATATATATATATATATATATATATATATATATATATATATATATATATATATATAAATATATAGTTAGGTTCAAGTTATATCTAATATAACTCTAAGTAATGTTACTCTATTCAATAATTTATTATTAAATTAATATTTTAAAAATCCAACCGTTGAATTACATGTTCTATATGTTTTTAACATGTATGCCAATTTTTATATCAATCAGATACTATTTACCATTTGATCCATAAACTCATATTTTATGCATTATTTTGAATTACAAAAATTTGAATTTTAACAATTGATTGATGACATGGATATTAATTTTGATTACCTTGAAATTTTGCAAGCATAAAGAATATACAAAAATAGTATAATCTAACGGTGGATTTGTCAATATTCGCATCTAATTTAAAAATATTGAATAGTGTAATATTACTTAGAGTTACACTTTAACCCAACCCATATATATATATATATATATATATGCTTGTTCTCTCTCAAATGGTATTAAAACCCAAAGGGTGGCAAGTTGAATAATATATTAATTGCTTAGGAATAAATAAAACAGTGTCAAACTTGTGCTAACTTTATGTTAGTGAGGATTTCCTTAACTTAAAGATCACTCCCGTGATATTATGCTTTTGCAGTTGAAGAAAACAGCTAGAGAGATACAATTATTATTAGCATCCTTAGGGTTGGGGTTGGGCCACTCTTAGTTTCGACAATCATAATACGTTTTCCTTGTTATGCACATGTTGTAATAAAAGTATATTCTGTGTTATTAACTCTACGAAGAAGAGAAAAACATATTCTGACTTTGAATTCTTCAAGTTTTACCTGGAATAAGTCCATATATCATGCAATTGAGCTATCGTTCATAACAAGGTATGTCAAGCTCTTCTCTCTTATTATTATTATTTTTTTTTTTTTTGTTTCTTAGTTCTTCCATCAACCGTTTCTTGTCAAGAAGAATATTGAGCTTGGGAAACGAAATTTGTTCACTCTCTTCCACATATAAATAACATTAATCTTCATAGGTAAGACTAATAAGCTTGCATTCCATTTAAATTTTCTCTTCCGTGAGGCAAGTCTTATATATTTTTTAGCAAAATCAACAATATATGTATATTCTTGGCATGCATATATTAGTAGAAAGGTCATTCTCTTTACAGATGGAAAATGTGAATCATATCTTATAGAGAATGACATAATTACTTTTGTATTTGGAACTTGACATTGCAATGACTAAGTCTTTATATTCTAACTTGTACAAAATAGCATCTAGCTAAGAATAAGTTATTAGAAAATTCTACAACGTGGCTCTACTAAACCTGTGAAACTTAATTAATTAGGTCAACGATGAATATCAGTACTCTTTGTATTCGTTATTATAATTTTTATAATTTGCCTTACTGTTGTGCTAGTGATTTTTAAATCGAACTTACTATCAATGATAAATTGTGCTGGCAGGTTTCAGTGATCTCCATCTCTCTCTCCCTCTTCCGTTTTTCCTTAGAGAGAAGATGAGAGAGATTTTTCCAGGACTATGGCCTTGGATGCTTGCTATGCTATTGTTCATTGTTTTTCTCACAAAATTGTCAAGAAATAAGAAGGTAGGGAAAAGAAAATACAGATTGCCGCCTGGAAGAAGAGGCTGGCCTTTAGTTGGTGATAGCTTCAACTGGTACAATGCTGTTGCAAGTTCTCATCCTCCTAGGTTTGTCGAAGAACAGGTCAAAAGGTAAGTACTCTTAGGGTGTGTTTGTTGGGAAGTGAAATTAGGTGGATGAAAAACTTTGGAAAAAAAATGGAAATGAAAACTTTTTTGAGTATATTTGATTGGGTGGAGAAGAAGGAAAATAAATTGTAAGATCTACATGTTTTCTCTCCGAGCCTACTAAAACGTTTTCTCTACAAAATGGAGAGAAAATTGAAGGGAGAATTTGGGCATCATTTTTGGATGAAAATGCTTCATCCATGTTGTTTTTCTTTACACTTTCTTTTTTTTATCTTTTTTTTTTCCTCTGGACGTTGCTTGCCTTCTTTTTTTTCTTTTATTTATTTATTTATTTTTTTTATGTTGCCGACCTCTTCTTCTTTTTTCTTTTTCTTTTTTATTTTCTTTTTGTTATATTTTTTCTTTTGATTTACTGGGCAGGCGTTGCCTGCCTCTTATTCTCTCTCTTCTTCTTCTTTCTTTCTCTTTATTTTTTAGATGTGATTTTTTTATGGACATGATTTTTATTTTTTAATAAATTTAGGTGATTGATTTTTTTTTGGTAGTTTATCACTTTTTTTTTTTTAATTGGGCATCATTTTTTGATAAGGGTATATGCGTAAATTTATACAAACTCATTTTTTCCATCCCTTCATTTTTCTACTCCCAACCAAACAAAATGAAGGAAATTAAAATATTTTTTATCCTCCTACTTTTCTGTCCTCTCACTATTTTCTATTTTCCCACTTTTTCATCCTTAATCGGACCTTAAACTTTTGCACTTGATTTAAGAACTAGCTAGGTTTGGCTAAATTTACATTGTCTAGCTATATATTTGATAGACGATTAGAAGTCATGTTAGCTGTGGTAGTTTTGTATATTTTAGACTCACTTCTGTCTATCAAATCACTTCTTTCACAGACAGCAAGAATTAAGAGTTTTATACATTAACTACAAACATATTTTAGCAATGTAAATGAGTTAAATCTTTTTTTCCTTTTTTTTTTTTAAGTTTAAATGAAATGACCAATAATAATTGAGTGGGGGGTGGGAATGAACTATATTTCATTAATTAGTCTCTTAATTTTATATTTATTATTGAAGTGAATTAATTAATGGAGGACTGCTGCAGGTTTGGGAAGATATTCTCATGCAGCCTGTTTGGTAAATGGGCAGTGGTGTCAGCAGACCCAAGCTTCAATCGATTTGTAATGCAAAACGAAGGGAAATTATTCCAATCAAGCTATCCAAAATCATTCAGAGATTTGGTGGGGAAAAATGGGGTAATCACGGTCCAAGGAGATCAACAAAGGAAACTACATGCAATTGCCTCCAATATGATGCGCCTAGATAAGCTCATCAAATTCCATTTCTTGGAAGACATTCAAATGGTTATGCTTCAAACTTTGGCCAATTTCCACAACAATCAACGCATTTCTCTCCAGGATGTGTGCAGAAAGGCAAGTCATCAGATCATCATCAAACGTATTATTCCAATATATATATATATATATATATATATATATATATATATATATTAATTTCTGATCAATTAATTAATTAATAATTGTATCTACACACACAGCACAGGTTGCTATCAATCAAATGGTTAATCAACTCTTGGGATTTACAAGTGATTCAGAAGTAAATGAGATGGCTCAGTTGTTCTCTGACTTCGTTGATGGCTGTCTATCCATTCCAATTAACTTACCGGGTTTTGCTTATCACACTGCCATGACGGTAAACACATGTGTATATATATATAATTTTACTGTACGTATTTTTGAATTTTTATCTGTTACTTCTAGTATATGAACTTATTTTTATTTTTATTTTTAATTAAGTGATCGAACACATATATGACATACCATTTATACCATTAAAATAAGCAAAAAGTAGTGACTCCGGAAGCTGAAGTAAAAGACTAGTGACAGAAACATTTCAATGCTCAAAAATTATTGCTCCATAGGCCTATGGTATATGTGGAAATAACGTTACAACTTACATGATCATATATAAAAATAAAAAATAAAAAAGCAATGCTATACAAATTGAATTTTCAGTTAATATATTAGCATTTTTGTACAAATAAAAAAATTCATATTGACTCTATTCTTGCAACTTAATTATCTATCTATTTAGAGTATACCCAATTTCAACAATTGCGTATTAGTACCTGATTTCAACAAACGCGTATTAGTATCTGTTTGGAACGACAAAAATATCCTCCCATGTCTACCATTTCTTGTTATTATATCTTGTGAAATGGCAATATTAGCCTCATCATGTGTTTCTTTCCTATCTTTAATTTCTAAGGTCAATTTAGTCCATAGGTTTCTATTTTCAATTGTGAAATTTGTAGCTGAAGTTTAATTTTTGTCAATCTAATTATCACGTTATCAAAATGAATCAATTTGATCATTATTTCTTTTAGCAAATATAGTCATTCAAACATTTAAAATCTATATTTTTTGAATAATACTTATAAAACGACAAGAGCTATTAAATGATGCATCTAATAAATGTTTTCATTTTCAGTTAAATTTTTAATTAAAAAATGTATAAACAGCGTTTTTTTTTTTTTTTTTTCTCGAATATTATAAACAGCGTTATTTGTTAGTAGATATGGATGAAAAGATCATATTGATTCATTTATACATAGCGAGGAACTAATTTAATAAAAGAATAAATTTTAGTAACTAGATTGACAGTAGAAGTAAAAGTCGCGATATTAAACTGAATTTTAGCCTTTAAAATATATATATATATATATATATATATATATTTATATGAGATATGCTAAATACACTAGCACAATATTTAGAACCCTTAACACAAAATAGTCCGAGTGTAAGTTTCTTAGCAAATTTCCATACTTTTAACTACACTACACAAACATGACAATATAGAAAGTTAAAGGAAATAAAGAATAAAGAAGGCAAACCACACATAACACCACAAAGTGTTATGGAAGAGAAAAATCCGAACCCCGAGCGTAAATAGATGACTATAAACCCTCCAAGCCTATATCTTCTTATGTACTTGAACTCTCTAAGCTCCAGCTAGTAACCGTCTTATCTATGAGTCTTTTCTTCACCTAGCCTCCCGGAGTCATCACTGTTGAGCTACCAACAGAAAGCCATCAAAGGATTTGGATTTGATTTGGCTTCACTAAGTTTCTAGACCTTCAACAAACTCACAACACTCAAGGTTTTGTGATGGAGGTGAAGGTTACAAATTTTTCTCAAGGATATGTGATATTGAGAGAAAATGAGGAGAGAGGATAAATATTTGTTTCCCTGGACTAAGGCACTCTCTCTCATACAAAAGGGTTGAGATAAAGAAATGCTCTTTTTTGATCTTATAAGCTCAACTCACACACTTACTTCCTATTCACACATGCAAAGGGTGTGTGTTTTGGCTTACATGGTGTGGACTAAAAAGAAGATCAGAATAAGAATAGTGCAGACTGCCAACAGGTATTTCGTGACCTTGTCACAGGCTAATTGGTCGCGAGATGGTCATGCCAATAGTCTCTCTGGATCTTCGATCTGTCACGTGTCACTCACAGGCTGTCTGGTCGTCTGCAAATTGCCTGCAAGTCATGAGATCTCTGGTTGATGCAGCTTTTCAATGTTGAGGGAGAAGCTCAAGTACATCTACTCCAAATTATATTAAAGTCTAGGAAAGATACATTAAAAAGAGAATAAGTACAAATAAATTTAATACAGAATAAAGCCAACAAAAATATGGATTTTACAATATATAATATGAAAGATGCTCAGAGACGTTGTGATTTTAATTTGCAAAGAAGCAGCATAAGAGACTTGATTGTAAATTACAATTGAGAGGATTAGCCGCAAAATTTATTCAGTGGACATTACTAATATGCATGGCACATATTGTGGTCCCAAATATGAGGTAACAATCTGAACAATGGATCATTTGGACCTTCAACACTGTGCTATATATTCAAACTCTGTTCTCTTAACTCTAATTAACTTTGTATGGATGTAATATGTTTGAACAGGCAAGGGAGAAAATAATTGGGAAGATATACAACATAATTGAGATGCACAGGCAAATGCAATTACAAGGTACAGGTGCAACACAGCAAGGTGGTATTGGTGTTCTTGGAAGACTTGTAGAGGAAGAAAGCTTACCGGATGAAGCTGTAGCAGACTTCATTATCAATCTTCTCTTTGCCGGGAACGAAACAACTGCTAAAACCATGCTTTTCGCCGTTTATTTCCTCACTCACTGTCCCAAAGCAATGAAGCAACTTATGGTATCCAAATAAATAACCTCTTAATCCTTTTTTTTTTTTTTAAATATATATATATATATATTAATAATAATGGGGAGCATATATATAAATATATATATATATATATATATATGTGAACAATTAATTGTGGTTCTTCAACCAAAAAAAACTAATTGTGGTTCACATTTTACTCTTACTATATATATCACATTTTCCGTGCCTGAGCAGGATGAACAAGATGGGCTAAGGGGTAACAGTAATGGAGAGGAGCTTCTTACATGGCAAAACTACAAAGCAATGCCTTTCACTCAATGCGTATGTATTTATATTGATACATCATCCATTGCTTGTATCTACTTTACCTTACACCAACTGCACCTCACATAAACTATTAACAGCTAAAATTACTTTATTATAAAATTTGGAAATAAATGATCAGCAAATGGGGTCTCCAACACTAACAGTAGCTTCTTGTGCATGACATGATGAAATTTTGCATCGCAATTCACATCACATCTATAATGACTTTTTCTCTTTCTTTTTAACTACTTTCTCAAAATTCTCCATGGAGCTTTCTTCATTGTCTGGTCCAATCACATTAATTTTGTAACTTGTAAGTGCATCATGTACATACGATACGCACATGATGATCCATGTTTTAGTAAATTCTCAAGGACGCTTTTTCCGGGGCAACTAGATTTCAATATTAAGCGCAAAAATCAACATAAGTATATATGAGCTGTGTCTGTGTGATGAGAATCTTGCTTAATCTTTCATACAGGTTATTGATGAAACACTTCGTCTTGGGGGCATTGCAATTTGGCTAATGAGAGAGGCAAAAGAAGATGTTAATTACCAAGGTAATTTTTTTTAATTACCTTTGTGAATGTTAAATAGTAAATACATTGGAGGAGTGGACCTTAGCATCGTCATTTTTTTTTTAATAAAAATTTGTTTGCAAAGATAACCGTGCACTTATAAGGTGGGCAAATATTCTCTTTCCATGACATATTGGAGTAAACAATTTTTTTTTTCCTTTTATTATTAACTAGAACTGTATAACCCGTGCATATGCATAGTACAATTATAAAAAAAACTTACAATTACACACATATATAGATTCAAATTATACTCTCTCTCTCTCTTTTATTTTTTTTTTAATTTGTTTTGGATATACACATGAGTTTACTCCTTTTTTTTCTTTTTTTCTATTAATTAAGTTTTTGATGATTTATTTATATTAGAACTGAAAAGTTTTTTTTTTTTTTTTTGTAAGTCCAAAAAGGTATTTATTTACTTTGACACTGCAAATGCATGAACCCACAATGTAACCTCTATATATATATATATATATCAATCACAATTGGTTGCTCCTAGTATGATTTCTTTTTAATTAATTAAAAAATATGTCATGAGACATTATTAATTAACTAGCTTGTAACCCCATGCATATGCATGGATATACTTAAAAGATACACATTAAGATGCATAATATAATTCTTACATATATAATTTAAATATTATTGATAGTCGTTCTTATATTTTTTTTAACTCTTTAAAAAGTCTTGTAAGAATGTTATTAGGTAGAAAATGTAAATTGTCCATTTTTTAAATATTTTTATGTTCATTAATTCTAAACTCTTTGGTTTTTGTACACAATAACTCACTTGAATGGATATTTATGATATGGTCCCACATTTGATTCCATAATTAAGAAATAAAACTCTCTCTAAAAATAAATCATTTATGACAAATGACGCGAAATGGAACTTTAATTGTAGAATCTAATTGGATTTTCTCTAAACTTTACCTATTAATATATATATGACTTATAAATTTGAATTATTTTTAGTTATAAAAAAAAGAGGGCTCATAAATATAAAATCATTCAAACTCTCTCTTCCTCTAATTTTATATATAGTGTTAGATATATGATTATATTTTTTATGATTTATTTATATTGGATTTCTTGTTTTTACACTAAATTAACTCATTTGACATAAAAATTTAAAATTTTCAATTAAATGGGACACACACACACACATATATAGATGACTTATAAACTTGATATATATAAATATATATATATATATATAGAGAGAGAGAGAGAGAGAGAGAGAGAGACTTATAAACTTGAATTGTTTTTAGTTCTATAAAATAAAATAAAATAAAATAAGACTCATAAATATAAAATCATTCAAAAATTATGTATTTTATGGTTCACTTATATTGGACTCATCATTTTTTATACTAAATTAACTCATTTGGTATAAAACTTAATAAACTTAGATTAAATGGGACACATGTCGCAAAATTAAACTTTAATTGAAATCTAATTTTTACATTGAATTAACTCACTTGGTACAAAAATTTAAAAACTTATATTAGATGGGATACGTGGTGCAAAATTAGACTCTAATTGAGTTTCAATTTGAAATCTAATTGATTTTTCTCTCTTCTTTACCTATTATTATATATATAGATTTGGTAAGTCATTAGTCATTTCCCACTATGATTTCATTATTTACATTTTGGCTTTTCCTTTTGCTAGATTGTTCAAATATAATATATAATTAGTATTTACCCGAATAAAAATAAAAGTTTAGTTAATAATGTTTTTGTGTACGTAGATTATATTATTCCCAAAGGATGCTTTATAGTTCCATTTCTTTCTGCCGTTCATTTGGATGAAAATGTGTATGAGGGAGCTCTAACATTCAACCCTTGGAGATGGATGGACCCTCAAAATGAGGTAAAATTAGTCTGATATACTCATTTATTTGAATAAGTTTGAACTTTGATCGTAACAATTTGAAAAAAAAAAAAAAACTTATTTTGGTTGTATAGGGCTGTTAGTTTCCTATAAGCTTAATTAAAAGCTACGATATAATTTTTTTTAAATTTAGGAAAAGAGAAACTGGAGAAGTAGCCCATTCTATGCTCCCTTTGGAGGAGGTGCAAGATTTTGTCCAGGAGCAGAGTTGGCTCGCCTTCAAATTGCTCTATTTCTCCATTACTTCGTCACTACATACAGGTGCCTCCTCCCTTTCTCTCACTTCATACTCTAATTTTGTTTTAATAAGCTCCATCTAATCTACTGCACAATAATGTATCTCATTTTTTCTTCAATTACTAAATGCCTTATTGAAAATACTTATAAGACTGTCTGTCATGCTTATGTTAAAGAACAGAGTTACTGATTTTTTGGGCTTTGGTTCAAGTGGTAAAAAATATTAGATTAAATTAAGATATAAATTTTTAAGTTCTAATATTGTCAAGTGAAGGGAAGAGAAAATAAATTTATTAATGAATCTATTGTATTTGTATGTATGTTTTATTCAGGTGGACCCAACTTAAAGAAGATCAGTTGTCCTTCTTTCCCTCCGCTCGATTAGTAAATGGCTTTCAAATCCGCTTAACTAAAAGGCATGATGAAATGCAAGAATTAACTTGATCATTTTTTTTTTTTTTTTTTTTTTTGGTTCTTGTAATTTATCATACACATTTTATATTTGTCAATCATGTATAAATTTTTTATTCATAAGCTCCTATCATGTAATGTAATATATTGAAGCGTTTGAAATTGTATAGAAATTTTATTTGGGATTATTTGGAAATTGCTGTTGAATGAGTGTATTTTGTTCTTTAAATAAAAAGTAGGTTATTAATTCCTACGAGATATCAAGCGAGATGGATGCATAATACTTTCTCATCTTATCATTTAAATTTTGATTCTAGATTAATGGGTTTAGATGGTGCTTTTCCAATATAATTTGTCCTGTCATTGTAACTAGGAATCACGGTGATGAAACTTTTCTTTAGTTTGTAGCTAAGAAAAAGGCATGTAATTTTCATTTTTGTTCTTTCAATTGAGATCATTTAAGCTTCAATTATTTAATGAAAGATACATTTTCTTGGGTTTCTTTGTTCCACAAGGCAACTATTATGACAGGAATGCAGTACAGCAGGATAACTACAATACTAAATAGAGTAAATAAAACTAACACCGAGAAGATAGTTAATAGAGTTACAGCAGAATAATATAGCAAATAGAAATAACACTATAGCAAAAAGAGTAAATAACTCAATAACCAAACAGTGGGTGAATCACCCAATAAATATGACCAGTAAAAAAGGAAAATCTTGTCTGCCAGATAATAGGCTGGACTTTTCAGCAGAAGCAGACCCAAAAAGGGAGTCAATCTCCAACGCGGGTAACCTCAGGAAAGGCTCTTGCCATAGAAGTTACACACTTTGGAGAAAGGGCATACATGGTTTGAGCTTCAATTCTCAATCTTTAAAGAGTGGGTCTATCTAGAGGGAGAGAAAAGATGGTCTATTGATGCATACCTCTGTTTCTACATTCACTTTCTCTCTCTAGTTTTCTTTCCGGTCTTTCTTTCTTTTCTGTCTAGCTTTTTTGTGTATACCTTTGTTCTATTCTTTCTTCTTCTTTTTTCCTACTTCCTCCATCCCCCCTTTTCACTGTTGATGGCTACCCCCTTTTTATACCATCTGCCATTGTGGGATTTACCATTTTGTCTCTCAACTGTTTTTGGCTCCTTATGGGTATCCCTCCAAAACTGCTCATTAGCTTGCCAGCTACCTAGCCACTACATCTACTCAAAGTGTGTTGGTTAAACCACTCTTCATTCCCAGACAAAGTCTATTGTCTTGTTTCTTACCTCTTTATGCTCTTGTCTTACCCATGTGGATAAGGATTAAGCTCATCACCCACCTTTGTGGCATGTATCAAGTGGTCACAGCTCATACTTACTTCTTTTGGGTAAAATGCCATCTTAGCAAGACATTTCTCCTAAAAGAGCTTGAGCGGAAACCCCAGAATAGACCCCCCATTTCTCCCCACCGCCAAATCACACCCTCTAAATACCTTGACCCGTGGCCCACCTCCCTTGTATTGGCTGGGTACAAGTAGGTGGTGCCCTGGCCCTTTGTGCATGCTCCACTCCGTCTAAACTTGTTTCTTTCTGGCCTTCACACCACTTCTGCTGCCCTTGCAATATTTAATTCTGTTGTACGTGCTAGTTGATGTTTATATTTAGTAGTTGATGTTTATATTTAGTGGCATGAAGGATGTATGGGCTCTTAGGCTCATATTTTCTTTCTTTCATCCCTTCCTAGATTGGGTATCACTTGGGCAAAAGCTTTCGTCTTCCTGCTAAGCCTATGCTTTCTTCTTTATGGCTGTAGGCCTTTTTGGCCACTAATCTAGCCATATCACTTCGTTGTGTTTGCTATAGTTTTGCCTTTCTCTTTATTTCTTATTACCCCATGGGTTATGGGTTGATGTTCTTGCTATATCAACCCATTTCTTTTATTAATTCTTCGCTTAGGGCTTCCTTAGCCCACCAACCTCATCTTTCAACTCTTTTAGGCTTATTGGCCAGTGTTCCTACCATGCCAGCCCGTTTTACCACTTCCTTCCTCGGCCCGTTTGCTTCTTCTTTACCTCTTTTTACTCCTATGGGCTTGTTGCTAAATTCCTTAGAATTCCTTGGCCCTTTCACTACATCTTTACCTCCTATTCTCCTTTTGGGCTTATTGGCCTTTAAGCTAGCCCATTGAGTTTACCAATTCATTCCTTGGGCTTCCTCAGCCCATTTACTTCTTATTTACCTCTCATTATTCCGATGGGGCTTACTACTTCGTTCCTCGGGCTTCCTCGTCCTATTTACTCCCTTTTTACCTCTTTTTATTTCCATGGGCTTGCTGGCCATCAATCCTGCTGCTTCAGCCCACTGGGCTTGTTTCCTTATTTTTTTATTGTTTTGTCCCTCATTTCCTTCTCATCTACTCTATTGTTGGGCTTCTTTTGCTATTAGGCTCTTTGTCAAAAATGAGCATCAACATTGAGCCCCTAAAGCATATGGATTGCTCCTACAATTCATATGCAATACCTATGTAAATTTCTTTCCTTTCTTTTTCTTTTTTTGTGGGTTTTTCAAATAGTGGACCCCGCCTTGTTTCCTTTTCTGCCATGAACAAGCTTATCTCCTTGAGTTTTACAGTTTAGCAGTTATTCTGAAATGCAACCTCCGCTTCATTAATGCGATGCTTTTTTTGATGGCTAACCCATTGCCTCCCTTCACATCGCTTTTATTTGTCTTAGCCTTTTCATTCTCTTTTCCTCATACTTTTCCCAACTTTCTCACAATGTTTCCTCTCTTGTTCTCTTTACCATCTCACCTTCCCCAAATTTCTTTACCCATCACCTTTACCATTCAATTAGTCTACCATGTCACTGGCAAAGGGTGAGAGTTCTTCCCACCGTAAAGGGAATGAGGTTGCCACCGATGATCCACTTGTCAAGACCGTGGGTGGAGAGGCCCCCCATTCCGAATCGGGCTGTTCCGATGAGGAGGAAGGGGGTCGCAATTTGAGTATTGAGGGTCTTCCTCTCATAGACTTGTGGTATGATACCCACATTCACTTCCCCATAGTGTCCAGTGACTATTCTCCTCCTCCGTTGGGCCATGTGTGGCTTCCCTTTACTGCCACAATTCCGAAGTCTCTTGGGCCCCTATGGCTTCCTCTATTCCCGAACTTGATATCCGCCAAGGGACCTCACTACCCGTGCCCATTCTCATTGAATTTGGGTCGAGTACATTATAGGGTTGAAAAGAATGGGTGAACACGGAGTTGTCCAATGTGAGTTTTATGGTGGTGCTACAGAAAGCCGGTGTATTAAAGGCCATCATTTCCTCCTGATGCTTGTCCAACTACTGGGATTTGCTCAATCTCCACCATTTGGTCTGTCGGTGGTGTAGTGCCACCCATACCTTCTTTCTTTCTTGTGATGAGATCACCATGACCTTAAAGGACGTGGCTAATCAACTGTTGCTACCCATCCTTGTTGACACAGACCCAAACAACATCAAACTTTCTATCGAGGAGGAGGCCATAAAAGCCGAGTTGAAGAAAGGGATGAGCTGGAATACGAAGTTGTCTCATTGGGTTAGGGCTTTCTCCAAGGCTTCTACCATTGTCTGCTGTGTTGCCTTCATTACATTCTGGCTCTGTAAGTTCATTTTTGGCTCGCATCCTCACTATGTTGTAAAGCCCCTTTACTTTCAGTTAGCCGTAAAGATTTCTGTTGAAGTGAGTTTGCCATTGGCTCCTATGTTTCTGGGTCATCTGTACATTCAGTTGGACATCTTGTAAAGCGATGAGAGGTAGGCAGGTTCCTACCACATAGTTAATTCTTCTACCTATAGTACCATATTGCAGCATCTGTTGTGGGAGCGTTGTGCTAGGCATTTAGCTAAGTGCAAGCCAGTCAGCCATGCTAATGAGAAGTACCAGTCTTGCCCTAAGTTTTCTGATTTCTGCGGTCGTTTTGTCACTAATTTTTCGTTAGCTTATCATTGAGTTGGGTTGAAGCCGTTTGGGCATCCTGTTGTGGAGTTCTTTGATAAGGGGGTTGGTTTTTAATGGAGAACTTATAGGGACTTAGGTAGCGGGTTACTTGTACTGATTCAATAATGGGCCCTTTCATGGCCACTGCTAGGACCACTACCCTATTGACTGCCTTTGATGAGAGGGGGATTAATTATTTGGCAGCCACCAATGCTAGGAGGTTGCCTTATCTGGCTGATGAAGGAATCTGCTATGTTCATTACTCTGCTCATAGAGTAAGGAGGCAGTTTGGATTCGATCAGGACATACCCGATGACTTTACTGCAATCTTGGAGTCAACTACTTTGGCCTGCCCATTCTTACACCCTAGTGCCTTTGAGTTTTGGATCAGCCACTTCACAACAGTCACTATTTTGGGTTCCTAGAGAAAGGGTCTTTGCACTATTCGGATGCACAGGTATTGGCAGGTTGTGATGATTTCCTTTGGCTAGGAGTTGTTGGGTGGCTGTGGGTTCTCTCTTATCTCTCCTGAGGGTCTACGTGCCATCATTTCCATGAACCCATAACTATTGCTTCCCACCAAGTTCATGGTCGCATATGTTAGGAAGCAGAGTAGGTTGGCCATATTCGAGTGGCAGGAAAAAGAGAATTGATGGTATTGGTATACTGGTGAATTCCTTTCAAGCTAGGAGAAGAAGATGAAGGTGGTGAACCTTCCTACACCTACGAAAAAGGGCTCGGTGTCTCAAACTGCCAAGCCTAAGTCTGCCAAGAAAGGTGATGATTCTTCTGAAACTTGTTCTGATATTATCTCATATAAGGGAGGCCTTCCCCCCATTGGCAATATAGTCCTTAAGAGCTTTCCCCCTCCTTCTGCTCGTACCCGTTCTAACAAGCATTCTACTGGAAGCAGACCTAAACCTCCTACACCAAAGCCATCCGTGGATGCTCCTCCTACATCTCTACTAGCCCCATCTGCCACTACCGAGAGGAAAGTATGTTATCTCTAAACTGTGCTTCTTCTTTACTTTAGTTATTTACTAGGCTTTCCTGTGGCTAACTTTGTGCACATGTTTTCTCCTTCCTTAGCAGTCTAAGTACAAGGAGGATACTTCTGCCACTCACCCTATATTGCTCAATGAGCCCGAGGTTGAGGTACATTCCCTTCCTTTCCTTATTTGTGCA
Organism: Quercus robur; assembly: GCF_932294415.1. Classification (NCBI taxonomy): domain Eukaryota; kingdom Viridiplantae; phylum Streptophyta; class Magnoliopsida; order Fagales; family Fagaceae; genus Quercus; species Quercus robur. Next base: position 24,262,446 of record NC_065543.1, read on the forward strand.
TGCATCCATGTTCCTTGTCATTGTCATATATTATTATATATCTTTTCTTTTCTTTTCTTTTCTTTTTTTTTTTTTTTTTTTTTTTGCATGCTTGTTCATCCTTTTTCTCGCTTTGACATCCTTTCCTTAGGTTGATCCCAAGCCCATTTCTGTTTATCATCCTATGAGTGAGAAGGCTCCTGCTATTGCCAACATACCTATTGCTGGCTTCTTTTAATGGAGCGGATACCATGGCTGAGGCCATGGCTTCCGCCTCTCCTGCTACTACCCAGGAAGCTCCTGCCGAAGCTCCAATCCCTCCATCTAAGCCTGTTTCCACTAAAGAGAGTACCCAAGTTGAGAGGGTTGTTACTGGGGAATTCACCCCTAGTCTTGCTGAGATCCCTACTCCTCAAAAGAAAGTCACTCCTGCGGGGGTGTCCCAAACCGAGTGCACCTCTCCTACTACTCCTCCTATAATATCTACTAGCGATCCTTTCGTTGCCCTCTCCCAAGCCGTAAAGAATGGCTCTTAATTAGTTGTCACCCTGTCCTTTATTCCCAATTCTACCACCCGAGGGTCTGACGCAGACTTGTCTTCCAACAAGGGGTCTAAGGAGGTCCTTAACAATTCTGACGATGAGCCCGTTGTAAGGCCAGTGATGATGATGAGAAGGGGGCCGAGGCCATGGGTATGTATCCTTTATCTCTGCTATGTCTTCTTTTTCTTTTTTACTTGTTATTTCTTAGTGCAATCTTTTATTTACTTCGCATGTTGTTATTGCTACACAGTCACGGACATGCCTGAAAAGTCCAAGGCTGCAGCAAGTCCTACAATGCCCACAGCCCCCATTCCTGCAGTACCTTCAACCCCTACTATTGTTGGTCTAGGTAATTTCTTTACCCTCATACTATTTTCAATTTAAACTTTTTTCATTGTACCCACCTCTTTTCTTCATTTCCTCCCTAGGGGCTTATAATGTGCCTTGTATTCTCTTTCAGGTCCATTTCCTGCTGAGGTGGTTTCGCCCTCTCGATTTGAGATTGGTAGTAGTTCTGCCACTGTTCTAGATTCCGTGAGTAAGGTTGTTGCCTTCTTTGCCCATTTTGAGCAGGCCGAAACCAATGACCTTGATCCAGTAGACTTCTAGGGTGCCGGATCTCCTTATGTTGACTTCCATGACTTTCAGGTACCTAAGGAGTGCATTGCACATTTAGAGGCAGTCTACAACAGCCGTAGGGATTTCATGTAAGGATTCCCCTTTGGTCGGTCTGTGAGGGAGCACTTCCTCAAGTTGTTGGGGTGTGTGATGAACGACATTGATCATAACTTCATCGACACAACTTCTGCTAAGAGGATCATACAGTGGAGGGCTATGGTGCAAAAGTTGATTTGCATTGGGTTTACTGTGGAGTTTCTACTAGACCATTTATGAGAGATTGCCCGAGCCCTCTTTATAAGAAAAATCCAGCTTGTTGTGGTTGCCATTGGCACTCGCATTGAGAATCTGAATAAGGAGGTAGCAGACTTGGAGGCACGTCACAAGCGTCTCCTTTTCGGTGTCACTAGTCCTAGCCGCTTCGAGGAGCAAATCCTTATTTCAAGCCTCTAATCACTTAGATGTTTATCTCCTATGATGCAGCTTTATTTTCTTCTCCTGTGTTTATTTCTTCCCTCACTTTTCTCCACAATACACTTTATTTCTCCAACACTTATGACTTATTTGATAAGTCTAGTATGACTTATACATTTTGGGCTTGTAATCTATTATACTACATCTGCTATAGCTACTATTATGCGTTATGATACAATACATTTCTACTAATACCTTGTGCATGATCTTCATTACTTTCTACTTTTTTGCTTTTAAACATGAATTCAAGTAACATAAACTACAATGCTTTCCTGTGACATCATATCCCTTGCAAGGGTGGTCACTTGGAGGAAAGAAAAAAAAAACAAGGAAAAAGGAATGATTACATAATATTTTCCTATACATAATAATGTTTCAACCACTTGCCATTAATGGGGTCCATCAAATCTTTTCTATCCATCTGGGCTAGGCAATAATACCCATTTGCATGTGCTTCCCTTACCACGATGGGTCCTTCTCACTTTGGTGAGAATTTAGATGGCCCTGCCATACCTTGCCTGACATGGTCTGCTATTCTCAACATGAGTTGTCCTTCTGTAAATATTCTTTCTTTAATTGCCCTACCATAGGCTTCGGTCATTCTTTGCCTGTATCTGTGGCTACACTTTTGGGCTTCTTCCCTCTTCTCATCCAATCCTTCCAGATCCTCGAACCTTTCTGCCATAAAGACTTCCTTCTCCTTTTCCTTCTTTCGCATCTGTATAACCCTCTGGGATGGTATTACTTCTACTCGGCTCACTACTTCTATCTCATATACTAATGAGAAGGGGAGAATCCCGTGGCAAATATGGGTGAGCTTTGGTAAGCCCATAATGCATCTGGTAGATATGTCACCCAACCTCCGCTGTACTCCTAACTTATTTTGCTGATGATCTTAATAAGGGTTTTGTTTATTGCTTTTGCTTTCCCATTCCCCTACGGGTAATAAGGCGATGACTAGTGGTGCCTCACTTGATAGAATTCTAGCATCTTCCTCACTTCCTTGTTTACAAAAGGTGTACCATTGTCGATTATGATCCTGTGAGGTACCCCAAATCGAACAATTATGTTCTCTTTGATGAAGTTTGCTATAGCTCCTCTGGTGGCTTTGTGGAGTGGTATGGCCTCTACCCACTGGGTGAAAAATGTTGTGGCCACAAGGATCCATATGTACCTATTGGAAGATGGATTAACTGGTCCCACCAAGTCAAGCCCCCAAGTGTGGAAGGGTTATGGGGTGACCATGCACTATAAGCTTTATGGATGGGTATGGATCAAATTGGCTTGCACTTGGCAGCCGTGGCACTTCCTTACAAATTCTACTACATCCCTTCTTATAGTGGGCTAATAGTAGCCCATCTACAGTATGCATTAGTATAGCTTCTTCCTTCCCTGTTGTTCTTTGCATTCTCCTGCATGTACTTCCTTGAATATCTTGCTTGCCTCTTCTAGCCCTAAACATTGTAGTAGATCCCCGACGTATCCTTTCTTAAAGAGAATTCCTTCGTGTAGGAAGTAACGGGTTGCCAACTTCCTAAGTTTATACCTTTCTTCATGCATCTATGGTAGAACCCCTTCTGCTAGGTATCCTGTAAACGGGCTTCTGCAATCCTCTAAGGTAAACATGGCGTAGCTCTCTTTTTTGTCTACAGCTAGATGGCAAGCTTCACACTGGGTTTGGATTAGGTCCGCATCCTTGCTCATATTTGTCTAGTAGAAGCCCTCCCTCTGCAACCTTCGGTATAAGCTAACATCCCTGTAGAACCCACAAATCCTACTATGCACTTCCTCTAGATTTCTCTAGGCCTCCTCATGACCTATGCATCTCAATAAAATTCCTCCTGGCATTCTGCAGTACAGCTCTCCTTTCATCAGGACATAGTTGTAGACACCTCATTTTGTACCCGATGAATAAACTTTAATCTCTGGTCTCAATGATGAGCTTGAGATGTCTACAAAAGGTAATTGAAGTTATTTTGATAGTTTGAAAGTAATCACAACTCAAAAGTGCTCAAATCACATTGAAAACATTGCTGAAAATTGACCTTTGCTTATTGTTTTAACCATAACTTCTGATCCATAAAGAATTTTTGAGTGAGGTTTCTTTCATTGGAAAGTAGACATACTAGGATTTAATTTGAACACAACTTTGGCTTAACTTGGACTTAAATTTAGTGAGTTACGACCATTTGAAGTCGGGCTATCAGAGCTGTGTGTACACATGCACAAACCTGCATACACAAGGCCCATTCCAGAACCTCAGAAGTTCATGTTTTAGGGCCCGAAGCCTCCCTCTTTGATGGGGCCCAGCCCCTAGACCCTTTAGAACATCCAAAACCGTAAAATTACGCCTGAAAACCCTAGTTTTAACATATAAATACATCCTTATGCCTCCAAACTCAAACCCTAGCTAGAGAGAGCCATTTTTTAGATTCTCTTTTCTAAAACACACACATAGCACATTTGCACGTTTTTTTACAAATTAACAACCTCTCTTTAGTTAGTTCTAATGCAGAAACTATTTGCCAGTTTGATTTCTCAAAACCCTTTCCAAAACTAATCTTGTTTCTGAGTTGTGATTACCTATAAACTAATGAAATCTTCTTTTACCTTGACATCTCATAGAATCTTTTTGTGTAGGCATTGAAGGGCCGATTAAATATCAATCAAGTGTGTATTCCATAGCAAGGTGAGTCTCTCTTCATGGCTTTTCCTTGATTTGGTTCTTTTATAATTTATGTTTTTGTTGTTCTTAGTTAATTTATATGTTATTTATGTTTAGAAATATGTGTTCTTTTATTTGATTTTATTTTGTTTTGTCTCATCAAGTTTTGATTGGAAAGTTAAATAATTTTATATAATGATGAACATGTTTTGATGTTGTTCTTGTTCGTTGTTAGATCCAATGCATGTTTAGGAGTAGAATTTATTTTGTTTATCTTTGATATATTTGTCCATAGTTTAGGTTGTTTAGATTTATATTAGAAGCATGTTCGGATATTAGATTTATCGTTTTGAAGCTTTGCATGAGGACAAATCTAAAGGGCACATATCCTTCCTACTGCCACTACTGCCTCTAGTTTTCCCTATGCATGAGGACAAATCTCTACCACAAGGTTTTATTGACTCTATTCTTCCCCTACCAAGTCAATAAACAAATAATAATATAATAGAAAGAAACTGACGTTTCCTTCTTTGCGTCAAGCATTTTTTTTTTCCATCAATCCGATTCAATTCCTTTAAGAAAATTTAGTAGAACACACCCAAGTGGCCATGGCTAAAGAAAGTCTCACTATTGGCCAAAATACTCACATAAGAAAATATTCTAATACCTCATAAAGTCTAAATTTGACAAAAGAATAAGATTTCTTAAACTCTTACCTCAAGAGTGTAGTCAAGTCTTCTCTACTTCAGTCCTTTGAGAAGTCTTCTCTCTCAAAACATCTGTCAATATACGCTGACTTAAAATTAGACTATATAAACTAGGGTTTCAACCTTATTTTCTAAAAAACCCCTTAGTAATATTAATTATAAAAGTTGACCCCATAAACAAATTTACTTAAATACCCCTCCTTTTATTTATTTATTTTTTTTCCGGGTATTACAATCTCCCCCACTTATAAGAATTCAGTCCTCTGAATTCATCAAAAACTGAACCAATTATAACACTTCCATTGCGCTACTCTAAAGCCACAATTGTATCGATCTATACAATTTATTACTCATCACCATAGTTCAAACTATTTCACAACATATGTGTAGACTTTCCTTCCCAAGATGTGTAAAATAAATAAATTTCCAAAGCAAATGGAGCCATGATGCTTCCGCTGCATAATACAATACCACTATAAAATCTCTTACTCAATTACCCATAGTTTAAGAACAACCATATTACAAAAAAATATAAGATTCTTTTAAGATATACATATCTCTAGTCCAAATAGCTCTCTAAGTTCCTTTCAATATGAATACAAGTTCTAAGGCCCATTCGTTTAGATTAACCCCAATAACTGATTTTCCATCAATTATTAATTTCAACAAAATTCCAAGGCCTAAGTAGTCCCCAAAAATTACAACAACTGAAAATCCACAATTGTGAGATTAACTACAGACCATTGAATGCTAGCATCCATTTAATTCTATACCTCAAAATTAAGTAGTGCATCCAAATTAAGGTTCTAATCTTTCATAAGTTCAAAACTAATTTACAATACATGTGTATATCTTTTCTTCCTCAAGTTTTGTAAAATAGAAATTCCAAAGTCTCCATAAATAATCAATTGGGCATTGATATAAGGGTCTGTCATAGAACCTCTATCTTAATCACAAATTATCTTCGCAAATAAGCAACATTTATTCATCTATAATCTCCAAATGATACTTGGGATAGAACTCATTGAAGAGTTGGGTTCCTCATAAATATATTTCCTATTATGAAATCATAATCTCTAAGTGTACATCGTCTAGAAGGGAATAGTCCATGAAGTATCTCAAACCACTATTCTCTTTTTTTTTCTTTTTTTTTTTAACCTCACAAATAATATTGTCCTAGCAGCCTAGAACTTAGAGTAAAATGCAATTTATAATCATTAACCATTTGCCAATATAAAACAAAAGGAACCAGAATTGACTATAATTCAAATTGTAAGTCTTTCAAAACAAACTCTCTTGCCACCCAAGTCCATCAATATCCAATCAAAATATGGTTCACTAATCCAATTCTATTGAAAGTTCAAAAACGTGTACAAAACACCTTTGAACGTTTAGACCCCCAAAATACAACTTAACCAACTCAAGCAATATGTCAAACAACTAGTGTGCGGAAACTTAACACATGCTATAATATGAAATTGGTTAAAAACTATCTAAGCCATAACAAAATAAAACCACAGCAGATAATGTAAAGGCAAAGATAGAGAGGAAGGAAGATGCAAACACAAAGACAACACGCGATGTGTTATCGAAGAGGAAACCAAAGTCCTCGGCGAAAAACCTCTCCGCCGCCCTCCAAGCGGTAATCAATCCACTAGAAAATACAGTTGGGATACAAGGACAGCAATAGACCCTCCAAGCTTCTTGCTCCAACGAGGTTGCGCCGAACCTTTTTCTTTTCTAGCTTCCCGGATTCCGCTACTAGACCGTAGCATCAACCAATGAAGATTGGCTCCTTCCTAACTGCTTCCCAGAACTCCAAACAACTGTCTCACAGAGATGATAATGGTGAGAACCAGGTTTGGTATAATGCCTCTCAAGGATTTGACAATGGAGAGGAAGAGAGTAAGGGAATTTGAAGAGACTCTAAGGTATAGATTGTGGGTGAAGCAATCTGGTTTTTCTTTAGGGTTTCTCTCTCAAAATTCTCTCTGGAAGCTCTCTTTCAATCGTGGGTTAAAGGGGTATTTATACTGGAATGGGAGAGGAATGTGAAACGTCAGGTTTTACAAAACAAGGGTGGCTCGCGGCTTGACCTCGCGGCTTGACCAAGTCGCGAGATCCAGTCGCGAGTTAACCGTATGGCCAGTTGTCCTGTTTTGTCCTGTAGTGCTCCAGCTAGCATGACTGTTCATCTTCCAGCATGCTTGGCACGTGTGCAGCTTCTGGCGGCTTGCAGCCGCGAGTCCACCCGCGAGTCCCAGCCGCGAGTCTCTGTTTTCTTGCACACTCTTGAGCAAACTTCACTCTATCTCACTCACTACCCTTACAACAAACCCACCTAAATACAGGGTTACTAAATGCTGAATTACAAGCAAATTTGGCACGGAATAAAGCCAATTAGATGGTTGAATAAATTCAACCTTACATCTATAATACCACAAACATTTCTTTCTACACACTTCATGTTCTATTGAGTCAATCAATTATCTCTTATTAGCTAAAATCAAAGAATTTCATTTCTAGCATCAAAACTTATTCCCCAGAATATAAACAATCTTCCAAGTCCATAGAAAAGAAATTGAGGACCTTAAACTTCTAAGTAAAAGAACATGTCTCAAAAACATTTAAGGACTACCTCGCACATAAATTAGGCTACGGTAGTCCATGTAGGTCAACCCTAACAAGTACAATGATCCAAAAGAAAGTTGGTCCTTAACATTAGAATCCAAGGAAGTCCACCGATATATTACTGAATTCTTTAAACACCCTTAGAATTTATATAATAACATATAATATAATGTGAACTCCAATAACCACAAATTGATTTTCCTTCACACTATGAATTTTCTGTCAATTTCTTAACTCCATATAAACTAAAATCAATGACTTATAGCTCTAACATCAAACCTTAACCCCTAAATAATGTTCTACAAATTTCCAATTCGCTAAAAAATGATCAAGCACTAAAAAAATGATCAAGCACTCCAAATTCTGTATAGGGCATATAGTAAATTATCATTCAATACTTAGACATATGAGAATCCCCTACAAATCAAACTAACCTTAGGTAGGCCGACTATATTAGGCAAAACTATCAAATGAGTTTTCAAAAGATCAATTTCAAAACAGCAGGAAGATTTCCTTTGCTTGTTCTTTTCTCACTCTCTTTTCCTTTTAATAAGAAGAGGAAGTTTTAATAACCGATCTGATCAATTAAAAAAAATTTCAAGAATAAAATACACCCACTTAATACTAGTATAAGATCATAGAAGTATATCAATTAAAATCCTCCCTTTTGTATTTTTAAGTCACGCACGCATAACCACATAGACATAAATATCAAATCCTTCAAACATGACCTAACAAATCATCATATGATGGAACCTCACTTACACTTCTCATCAAGTCATCAAAAGAACACTATCTATGACCTAATAACCTTCATAGACAATAACTAGAATTGTAATGCCTTGGGCACAAATTTCATTCTAAATCAAAACCTAGCCTAAAGTCTACAAGATCAAAACCTAAGCTCTGATACCATTAAAATTGTCACGCCCCGAACCCAACTATAAAGATAGGCATGTGACAACTGCTGCATGCTTATAAAGTAAGCCCCTTACAAGTGTGCAAGGCCTCCTTAGCAACTAAAATTTATCCTCAAAATTAAATCAATTAAATCCAAAATACCTCAACAATTTCTTTATGAATAGATCTCCAATAATTTAATAGGAACAAAATCCAAACCTTATGTACATAATGCCAATTGGCCAATAAATATAAAACTATTTGAAGACCATTGAATCCCAAAATCACTAAGCTTCTTTTCTCACTCACAACACAACATCAGAACTCCTAAAACTTGTTATTCTTCATAATCTGAAATTGGAGGGGAAAAAACGGGGGGGGGGGGGGGGGGGGGTGAGTTGACAACTCAATAAGTAACCAAAATCCGAATAAGTTCTATCCAACAATAGATCTGTAAAGTAATAAGATGTAATATGAATCTTCAAAAGTTATAATATGCTATGGGTTTTCAAAAATAGCTAAAGAAGTTTCATGATCTTAAAATAATACTTTCCAAATAGATCACATACTTTAATCTTGCAATTATATCATAGATGGTTTAGAAAGTAGTCAATTTTCCATATATCAAAACTATAACTTACAATAGGTTCCAAAAAAATACATAAGCAGTTTTAATGACTCAAAATAGTTAAATATTCAAACGTAATTCATATTATTAACAATCTTATGACTGTGGTCACGCTATATCCCCATGACTGGGCATCAAAGTACCAATGAACAACCCCCATTGGTATGGGTATCAGAGTACCAATGAACAACCCCCATTGGTCTAGGTATCAGAATACCAATGAACAACCCCCGTTGGTATGGGTATCAGAGTACCAATGAACAACCCCCATTGGTCTAGGTATCAGAATCAATTCATAGTCAATTTGTCCATAATCATATATATGAAATCATAGTTTCAAAAAAATATATCTTATTCAAGTACATATATATACATATATAATCATATATTCAGTATTCAAATATATTTGTGATATTTCTATATTCTTTACTTTAAATCAATATAGCTAAGAAACAATTAAATAAAATAAATCTTATATTCAATGCTCATATTTATTTGTGGAATTCCTCTATTCTTTACTTGAAATAGTAATACAATAGAAATAAATAGAAACAACTGTAAACAATTTTCAGTAGTTAAATTACGCAAAGATAAAACTAATTAGGATAAGGTTACTTACCTCCAAAAGAAACTTTTCCCTAACACTTCCTCTAAAATCCTTAGATATCACCTAGAACAATTTTCAAATATTTTTACTCAATAATTATATAATTTAAAAAAATAACTTATAACGATACCCGGCCAATAGAGAGACTACTAAAATATCCAATAATTTCACTCTATTATCTCAAAATAGAAATCCATGTATTCAATATATATATATATATATATATATATATATATATATATATATATATATTCTACTGCCACTAACAAAGCCTAGGATAGCTAACATCATTTAGTGTCAAAAGCCTATACCATCTTCTATAGTTCTACACATGTTCTTCCCTTTCTTACTTTTTTTTTTTTTTTTTTCCTTCCTACTGCCACTGCCACCTCTAGTTTTCCCTATGCATGAGGACAAATCTTTGACACAAGGTTTTATTGACTCTATTCTTCCCCTACCAAGTCAATAAACAAATAATAATATAATAGAAAGAAACTGACGTTTCCTTCTTTGCTTCAAGCATTTTTTTTTTCCATCAATCCGATTCAATTCCTTCAAGAAAATTTTGTAGAACACACCCAAGCGGCCATGGCTAAAGAAAGTCTCACTATTGGCCAAAATACTCACATAAGAAAATATTCTAATACCTCATAAAGTCTAAATTTGACAAAAGAATAAGATTTCTTAAACTCTTACCTTAAGAGTGTAGTCAAGTCTTCTCTACTTCAGTCCTTTGAGAAGTCTTCTCTCTCAAAACATCTGTCAGTATACGCTGACTTAAAATTAGACTATATAAACTAGGGTTTCAACCTTATTTTCTAAAAAACCCCTTAGTAATATTAATTATAAAAGTTGACCCCATAAACAAATTTACTTAAATACCCCTCCTTTTATTTTTTTTTTTTCCGGGTATTACAGGATGAATTGTTTTTAGTTATTAGGTTGTGTTTGAGCATGATAAGAGCTGCTGCCTATCCTTCAACAACAAGTCCACAGCCCTTACCTGAGTGGTGCCAGGCACATAATCCATAACTTTGGGTGAAGGATAACCATATAAAACCTCAAATGGAGTTAGTTTAATGGATGTATGGAAATTGGTGTTAAACCAAAACTCAACCAATGGAAGCCACTCCACCCAAGATTGAGGCTTGTCAGCTGCAAAAGCCCTTAAGTAGTGTTCCAAACTTTTGTTTACAACCTCAGTTTGGCCATCAAATTGGGGATGATAGGCAGAAAACATAGCTAATGTAACCCCTTGCAATCTTAACAATTCTGACCAAAATTTAGATGTAAAAACAGGATCCCTATCACTAACAATGGATGAAGGCATGCCATGCAATTTGAAAACATAATGCATATAAAGATTGGCTACCTTAGCAATAGTGTAAGGGTGAGAAAGAGGGATAAAATGAGCATACTTGGTTAACCTGTCTACCACCACAAACACCACAGTCTTCATTTGTGACTTAGGCAGCCCTTCCACAAAATCCACACTTACATCTGTCTAAGGCCTTTCTGGGATGGATAAAGGCTGTAGCAACCCAGTAGGATAACAAGTCTCATTCTTAAGTTTCTGGCACATATCACACTCCTTAATTATTGCTTCAAGTCCCTGCTCATACCAGCCCAATAGAAATCCTTCCTAAGCCTGTGATAAGTCTTCAAATAGCCTGAATGACCCCCCAAAGGCCCATCATGCACTTGTTGCAACACCTTGGTCTTTAGATCACCATTGAATTGACCCAAATACAATTTGCCTTTAAAAAACAACAAGTCATTACAAAGGGTAAAACCCTTTGGAGCAACTTGACCAGACTGAATAGCTTGAACAATATTCTGGACAGTAGGATCAAATGCATAACTATACTTAAGATCAGCAAGCCAAGTTGGAGTAGGAAAAGAAATCATGCACAACGTACCCACAGTAGAAGCAGAAGGTTCTATGGAAGCTCCAAGTAGATTTTCATCCTTTCTAGATAGAGCATCGGCCACTACATTCTCCTTACCATGCTTGTACTTCACAATAAACACATAACCAAGTAGTTTAGTAATCCATTTCTGTTGTGCAGGAGTTCCCACTCTCTGTTCAAGCAAGTATTTCAAACTTTTATGATCAGTTGTTATCACAAATGGCCTTCCAAGTAGATAAGGTCTCCACTTCTTCACAACAACCACCAAAGCCAACAACTCCTTTTCATAAGTAGAGAGAGCAAGATTCTTAACCTTCAATGCTTGACTATGGAATGCAATAGGTCTTTGAGATTGCATTAAAACAGCCCCTAACCCCAAACCTGTAGCGTCACACTCCACAATGAAAGGTTTGGTAAAATCTGGTAAAGCCAACATAGGTGGGTTGGACATAGCATCCTTGAGTAGCTGAAATGCTTGAGAAGCTGCTGGAGTCCAAGAAAAAGAATCTTTTTTAAGCAAAGCAGTCAAAGGAGCTGCCTTTTAACCATACCCTTTCACAAACTTCCTATAATACCCTGTGAGACCCAAGAATCCTCTTAATGCTTTAACATCCTTAGGGATAGGCCACTACTGCATGGCAGCAGTCTTCCTAGGGTCTGTCTTTACTCCTTCCCCTGAAATAAGATGCCCCAAGTACTCCACCTCCTTACAAGCACACACTTAGACTTCTTGGCATATAGTTGGTGTTTAGCTAAAGCCTCCAATACCAATCTAAGATGACCAACATGATCCTCTAAGGTTTTACTATACACAAGGATGTCATCAAAGAAAACAAGAACAAATTTCCTCAAGAATGGCCTAAAAACAATATTCATCAAAGATTGGAAGGTGGAAGGAGCATTGGTTAAGCCAAAAGGCATCACTAGAAACTCATAATGACCTTCATGTGTACGAAATGCAGCTTTAGGAATATCTTGCTCCTTCATCCTAATCTAGTGATATCTAGACCTCAAGTCCAATTTGGAAAATACACAAGCTCCAAACAACTCATCCAACAATTCATCAATTACAGGAATAGGATATTTATCCTTAATGGTTTCTTGATTTAAAGCCCTATAATCTATACACATCCTCCATGAACCATCAACTTTCCTCACCAAAAGAACAGGAGAAGCAAAAGGACTACAACTATCTCTAATGAAACCAACAGATAATAACTCTTTCACAATCTTTTCAATTTCATTTTTCTAATAGTATGGATACCTGTAAGGTCTCTTATTGATTGCCTAAGCTCCTTCCTTCAAGGTAATTTGATGCTCATGACCTCTTAAGGAAGGCAAATCCACAGGGGTTGCAAAAGCAAACTCAAATTCAACTAGTAGATCAGAAACTTACTTAGGCAACTGAGTTAAACATTTTGTAGAAGTCAATTCTGACTAAACTGAGATATGTAAAACCAACCCTTTCCTTACTGTGTCCTTCAAGAACTGAGTGCCTTCTTGCAGCTGTGATTCTGTACTCCTCAAACCCTGTAAAAGCACCTACCTTTGAGCATAAGTAAAACTCATCGTCAACAACTTAAAGTCCCATTGAATAACCCCTAATGTAACTAGCCAATGTGTAACCAGTACCAAATCACATCCTCCCATCTGCAACACATGCAATTGCACCAAGAAATCATGCCCCTATAACCACACTGGAAATTCTCTACACACTCCCTGAGTTCTTATCACCTCTCCATTAGCTACCTTAACCTCCAAAATTTGTGAGGTATCCACTGGAATATGTAACTGTGAAACTAGAGTTGCATCAATGAAATTGTGTGTGCTGCCCAAATCTATAAAGATCACAAAAAACTTTTGTTTAATCCTACCCATCACCCTCATAATGCCAGAGGTGGGAGTACCACTTAAAGCATAAAGGGTGATCTCAACATTTTCTTGATGCTGCATACCAGACTCAGAATTTCTAGTAATCTCCTCCAACTCAGTAATCTGCACACCTGAATTTGGTTCATGCACTTCATCAATAAAATTAAGAAGGAACAGCTTAGCACTTTTACAACTATGACCAGGGATCCACTTCTCATCACAATTATAACACAGCCCTTGCTTCTTCCTTTCCTCCATTTGGGCAGGAGATATTTTCTTAATAGGTAGCCTAGACTTAGGATCTAATAAGGGAGGGACTTTAGGTAGACCCAGGATTGAAGGCTTACCTTGCTCCAACTGCAATCTGGAATTCTTCTTGCAACTCATATGATATTCTTCTTGGATCTTGGACAACCCAAAAGCTTCATTTAGAGACTGAGGATTAAGCATTCTCACAAGGAGTCTGATCTCATCCTTCAATCCACTAAGAAAGCAGCTCAATTTATGGGATAAAGACAACCCTTTAATCCTATTGGATAAGACTTCAAACTGAGCTTTATACATGGCTACTAAAGATGTCTGTCTTAATCTTGTAAGTGTCTCCATAGGGTCATCGTATGAATTGGAGCCAAACCTTACATGTAAAGCTTGTACTAGAGATTCCCAATCGGAAAAAAACCCCTGTTTCCTCACTGTCTTGGAACCAAATCAACGCCTCCCCATCCATGTGAAACAAAGCCAACATCAATTTCTCCTCCACCGGGGTATTAAAGTACTTGAAGTACTGATTAGCCTTGTAAACCCAACTCGCTGGATCTTCACCAAAAAATCTCAGAAATTCCAACCTCACTGGACGAGATAAAATGATCGCTAAAGAACTCAAACCATGATTCAACCCACTGTTTGGAACTCCTCCTTAATCAGAAGCCCCTAATCTCTATAGCAGCAAAGCTAATTGCTGGTTCATCTCATTCAAGGTGAGAGTATGGATTTCTTGGATGGTTTGAATCTCTTGAATATCCTTGGCATTATGATTGGATGGTTAACTAATACTCACAATCCTAACATCCCCCCAAAGCTTGATTGATTCCCCATTCCTAACTCTCCATTTAGCTCCTCTCCGAATGACCTCCCTTCCTTTCATGATACTCTTCCAAGCATACAAGACACTTTGACCCTCTTTAGCATCCATAATAGTGCAATTTGGGAAGAATTTTGATTTAAAAACTTTGTAAAACAAAGAGTTTTTATTATGCAAAAGTCTCCAAGTTTGATTTGCCAAGAAAGCGTCATTGAACAAATACAACTCCTTGAAACCCATACCACCCTCTGATTTGGCTCACACAAATCCTTCCGTTTAACCCAATGAATCTTCCTTCATTCTCCTCTTTATCCCCACCAAAACCTACAGATAAGCCCTTCAATTTCATGACAACGACCAAGTGGAAGCTTGAAACAACACATTGTGTATGTTGGAATAGCTTGAACCACTGCTTTTATTACAACTTCCCTACCCGCTTATGATAGTAGTCTCTCTTCCCAAACCTGCAACTTCCTCCAAATCCTTTCTTTGATGTAATCAAAACTCGCTTTTTTGTGTCTTCCTACAAGTGATGTCAAACCCAAGTATTTGTCATAGTGCAAAATTTCAAGCACCCCCAAAGCTTCCTTGATTTCTGTTCTTATAGCATCCATGGTGGATCTACTAAAAAAGATAGATTTTTTTTCTCGGTTAATTTGTTACCCTAACATGCTTTCATAGGAAGCCAAAATTTCCAGCATCTTTTGACATTCATTCCTACTAGACCTGTAAAATAATAAGCTATCATCCACGAAGAGTAGATGGGTCAATTTTGGGCTTCTCCTACACAAAGCACACCCATGAATGGAACTATCACTATTTGCCTTTAAGATAAGCCTATGGAGACCTTCCGTACATAATAGGAAGTGGAAGGGAGATAGGGGATCACCTTGGCAAATACCCCTTGTAGGGTAGATCAATCCTTTTGGGTTCACCGTTCACAAGCACTGAATAAGAGACTGTTTTGACATAAGTCATCATGAGGTTTATCCATCTTTTATTAAACCCCAACTTTCTCATAACCTCCTCCAAAAAAAATCCACCCAACTCTGTTATAATCTTTACTCATGTCCAATTTGATGGCCATATAACCTGTTTTGCTAGATTTGTGATTATTCATGCAATGCAAAGTTTCAAAAGCGACAAGAATATTATCTGAAATCAGGCGATTTTTTGTGAAAGCACTTTGTTGTTCGTTAATGATGGAGGGTAGGATTTTATTAAGCCTATTTGCTAAGACCTTTGAAAAAATTTTATAAAGGACATTACATAAGCTTATGGGGTGGTAATCAAAGACAAAAACAAGATTTTTGATTTTTGGTATTAAAGTGAGAAAGGTATGATTTAGTGGATGGCATATGGTGGCTTTGTTTATATAGGACAGAATTGTGTTTGTGACATCATCACCTACAAGACTCCAATAATTTTGGTAGAAGAGAGGAGGTATACCATCAAGACTAGGAGCTTTTAAAGGAGCTATTTGTTTCAAGGCTGCTTGTACTTCCCACTCCATGAATTCTTGTGACAATTGTGCATTCATATCATCGACGACAATTTTAACCAATGGATTCATGGCTACTTCTCCAATGGTCGGATTTGAGGAGGCAAATAGGTTTTGATAGAACTCAGTGAAGGACTTGGCAATATCCTCAAGATGATGAACCCATCTCCCCATTGAATTCTAAATACCCAAGATTTTGTTTCGTTAATGCCTTTGGGTTGCCCTACTGTGAAAGTATTTAGAATTTTTGTCTACATCAACCAGCCATAATGATTTTGCCAACTGTCTCCACATTTATTCTCCTTGATTAATAAATCATTAATCTCCATTTCTATCTCCCTAACCCAAAAATTGCAACCTATTTGCTTAGCTTCTTGGTCAACCGTAGCCAGTAGCTTACTCTTCTCCCTTATCTCCCTTCTTACATTCCCAAAATTCCTATGGCTCCATTGTTTTAATTCGCTACCACACTTTGCTATTTTTTTTATCACTTGATTTTCGAGTTCACTAGGAATCGAGCTTCTCCATGCCGCTTCAACTGTCTGTCCATAACCCTTATCTGAAAGCCACAGTTCTTCAAATCGGAAAGGCCTTACTACATGAGGGGGATCAAGACCATTTGGAACAATCCATATAGGAATATGATCAAATGTAGTGCATGTAAGATGGATAACCTTTGTACCTGCAAACTAATGGAATCAATCATTAATGCAAAAAGCTCTATCCAATCTCTCCCAAATTGACTGGCCATTTGCATAATGTTTGCTCCAAGTAAATTTTGAGCCCGAATAACCCAGGTCCATGAATCCACATTCATCAATTGCATCTTTGAATAGTTGCATTTGATTGTAGCTTCGTCTATTGCCCTCTAATTTTTCTTCGCTTCTAACCAATTCATTAAAGTCACCAGCACATAGCCATGGATTTTGGAATTTTTGGTTTAAATTCCTGAGTAGGTTCCAAGACTCATTCCATTTCTGAGTATCTGATTTGCCATAATATCCGGTGAATCACCATGCATGTTCTTTATTTTTGTCTATTATTGCATCAATATGGTTCTTGTCGAAACCATCAATTGAGATATCAACGGACAATCTCCAAAATTAGACTAACCCGTGGCCCCTACTTGTTCTTGGTGCCACAAACATGTTATCAAATTGAATCTTTATTTTCACATCTTTTAACCTTGCTTGATCTGCCCATGTCAAGGCTCACTTAGCGACAGAGAGACTTTGTTGAAATTAGGCCCCTCAATTGAAATCTTTGCCTTCAGACCTCTTTTTTTTTTTTTTTTTTTTTGGGGGGGGGGGGGGGGGGTTAGAATAGTTATTATTATAAACAAGCTTATAAAAATACATCTTGATTTTTTATTTTTTTTGAGGGGACATCTTGATGATGTTTGTGCTAAATATATTGTAGAAAATTAATTAATTAATTAATTTTGACTATGTAAACAAAAACAAAAACAAAAACAGATCCAACCATAAAGAACACAAACATACACTGTAAATAACAATGATAACAAAATCTGAAAACAATACAACATATAAAAATCAATAAAATAAATAGAATTACTCATAGATCTAATGCGTAAGAATTAAATTGTATTAAAAGTTTATGAACAGTTGAAGAGCCTTGTAAACTAACATCTCCTAGTATTTTTCTAATAAAAAATTTAATGATTCAAATCCCTTTTTTTTAATTATTCTAACTATAGAATTATTATGATATTCTAACTTTTCTTTAAAAAATAAATAAATAAAAAAGTGACAGCCTAATGCTCAAATTGGGTCAGGTCGGGTCCCAAAAAAAAAAGAGGAGCTTTTCTACTAATAAGTAATAACTATATAAAAAGTGCTTAAAAAAAAGGCTATATAAAAGGTGTAAATAGCCTTCTTCTCTACAATAAACACTTTTGGTTTAGTGAAGTTTGGTCTTATTTGTACAGAGCCAAAACGGTGCATTTTTACTTGTGAGAAAAATAAGAGAGAGAGAGAGAGAGGTGGGAGGTGGGAGCAAGAGGGTGATTTTCTTCCTAATGATGCCGTAAAATCACCAGTGAGCTACACGATCCACGCTCGCTTAAACTAACAACCTGCAAGAAGAAAGAAGTGATCTCGCCGAGGGCACTAGTGTGGTGTCGGCCAAATACCCTCCGACGGTCAAGTTAATATTATTCTCAACTCTAGAGTACTAGAGAGGGTAAATCATACGTACCTTGATTTGTGAGGGTATTGGGGCTTTTATAGTAGTAGGTTGACCTCTCCTCCTTGATGTAGAAGTCTTTTCCTTATAGGAATCCTCTTGAGTAATCCCAAACGTGATGGACAAGACATTTCCTTGTAGAGTGGATTTTCCATTAACGCGTGTATCTTCCGGAATGCTCTTTGCGCTAGGTTTCTGATTTCCTTGGAGACTCTACGTGTGCAACAAGAATCTGGAATCGCTCTAGGCCTTGGGCTCAACTGTTGCCGGCCCATTGGCTTGGATCCGTTAGGCCTACTGTGGTGAAAGTCCATCATGCTAAATTTTGCCCCTTCAACTGCCCCCTTTACCCTATGGGTCCATCATGACTTATATGGACGGACCCTTAGGGTGACGGTTTGATATTATTTGGGATTGACGGTCAAAGAAAATTTAGGACGGCGGCTTAAGATCACCGAAGTTGATGGTTCTCCAGGAGGAGACGGATTGCAACTATTTGATGACAGGTTGTCAAGCATTTATGAGCATGCCACGTGTTGCTTTTCGATTGGGTTTTCTATCGAATCGAAGCGTCACTTCATCTTCTGTGCACTTCAGGTATATATATATATAACACTTCTCCATCCTCATTTATACATTTTATAGCCAAAACACATTGTCAGAGTGCCACCGTCAACCTTGTCAGAGCAATCCGTCGTACATCCATACCTGTCGACCATACAACCGTCGACCTTCAGTTACTTCAGAGAACAATGAGTATTGCTATTCTCATTTACAAGTCTTGTATTTGCAATTATATTTAGCTAGATCTACACACCCGTCAATACTCTTAGATCCGTCAGTCTTAGGTTTTACCGTCAATTGTAGGCAATGTCTAGTGCGTCAAGTAATCAGTCAGTGGTTCGTGACGGGACGGAATACAAGGAAGTATACCCGTCCGGTCATAAAGACCCAGAGAGTCCTGGCGAAGAGAGGAGTCCGTCCGCCTCTTCCTCGTCCTCAACAAATGAGGATATGGAGATGGTTGAAGTAGAAGAAGCGTCTGATGACAGCGAGGATCTACCGTTGGGACCCGTCATCGGTGTTGATGGACTTAGGGAGTTCATCATGCTACCAGAGTGGACAGTGCATAAATTCACTTCCGTCATTAAAGAGAAACATTTCAGCACCTTTAGGGATAACTTTCAAATTCCGGACTACATTCCAATCCGTCGACCCTACGTATCAGAGAAATGCTATTACGATGGGGTAGAAGGTGTCGGAGTGTATGAGCAGATGCTGAAGGCGGGACTTAGGTTTCCGCTAAGTACACTACATAGAGAGCTTTTAAAATATCTGAGTCTGTCTGTCAACCAGATATCCCCAAACGCTTGGAAGGTCTTCATAGCCATGGAGATTCTCTATGGTGCAACGACAGACGGTGCTCGGAGGTTGACGGTGCGTGAATTCCTTCATTGCTACCGTCTTGACGAGATTGACAGATCAAAGGGAATTTATAGTTTCACCAGTAGGAGCCCATTGTTGAAGGTCATTTTTGAAACACCGGACTCAAATAGAGATTAGAAGAGTCGTTACTTCTTCCTAAAGGGTGACGGATGGATGAACCGTCCAGGAGAGACGGAGTGTATGCCCGTCGACACAACTTGGGGAGTATTACACTCATCTCATATGCATCCGTCCAAATTTGCAAATATTTCTTACATTCATCAGCTATGGTTCTTTCCTTTAAGCGTCTATTTTCTCTGCAGGTAGACGGTGCCCACAAGTTAGTATTGAGGAGTTTAGTTTCCTCGAGAATATTTTTCTAAAGACCAAGCCGGAAGAAAGGACTTGGGCGAAGTTGGTAAATCCGAAAACAATCCATTGGTATTGTGACGGTCCTGAACCCACTCGTGAAGCCATCAGATACGACGACAGAATTCACAGACATAAGTCTGTCATCCTTTACCTCAAATAAATGGTTTCAACTATATTTAAATAACTTCAACTGTCCTATTTTACAGAGATGGACGACGCTAAGAGGAGGGCGCTGATAAAATCACAGGCCGCTAAGCAAAAGGAGTCCAGCGAAGTTGTGATTCCAAAGGGGACGGCTTCGTTGATAAAGAGGAAACCGTCGTCCAAATCGGACCGTCCACATAAGCAGCAAAAGGTCTCTCTCAAACCCGTTGTAGGGTTGATGGCTGAGGGTGCGAAGACCATCACCCCAGTAAAACACGGGTCTGGCAAGGGCTTAATGAAGGCCCCGTCCACTAGCCAAGAGAAGCCTCCTCCTCTCCTCCGTGACGACTCCAAATTTGCCTTGGAGAAGCTTTCATCAATTATTTCCTCAGAGGACTACGAGGACTTGGGCAATCACTCGACAGAGGCAATGGGGGAGACGGGTCTCTTTGCCATTGCCCAAGTAACTTTTATCCGTCGATTTAAGCCCGTTTACTCTGCTTAGCTTTTTTTCTAACACCGTTTAACTTGTTTGTTTCAGTCCTTGGTTATGATGAAGGGCCTAATGAACCGGTGTCTTAACCGTGAGGCGACTCTGGAACGTGTACGAGCAAAGGCAGAGCAGACGGAGGATGAGCTTGGTCAACTTCACAAGTGGAAGTCCACAATGGAGAAGAAGTTTGACCTTTCAGAACAAGCGAGAAAAGAGCTTGAGCAGAAGACGGAGGAAGCTGGGAAGGCCCTGGAAGTCAAAGAAAAGGAAGTCCAAGACTTGAAGGAAAAGCTCCGTCAAGCTAAAGAGGTTGCGGTCCGTGAATACCGTGATTCCGACGCCTTATTAGGCGAGCTGGGGGGATCATTCCTTCAAGACTTTGATGATGCACTCCGTCAAGTTAAGAAAGCCTACCCTGAACTGGACGTGTCAATGATAAATTTCAATGACCAAGATCAAACGTCTGCTTTGCCTGTCGCTTCAGAGAACACAGACGACCTCTTTGGTAAGGATGCAGTTCAGGGTGACGGAGAATCAGTTCCAGCAAAGGATGTCCAAGATGCCGACCCAAAAATGTAGATTATTATTACATCTCTTTTTTGTATTTATTTTAAGAACGGTCTATCCTTCATTTTTGTATTAAACAATTGCCCCCTGGGGGTTTTATCCGTTATTAATGCATTATCTTACAATTTTATGCTTGCTAATTCTTTTTGTTTGAAACTTGCATAAATATCCGTCCTCTTTAGAAAGGAGAGATTGAGTAAGTACCCGTCTTTGTAATTTTTGTATAAAGGTGTTGACGGTCTGGTATCCGTCTAGTTGTACCCATGTATTCTTTTTATCCGTCTATTTTGCAGAACACGAGTATTTCCAGCCTATGTGCGATCCATCCACTTTGTGGACTTCAATTATTTTCACCCTTGGGTGATCCGTCCACTTTATGGACTTTAAATTATTTTTTCCCTTTGGGTGATCCGTCCACTTTGTGGACTTTGTAATTTATTTCACCATTTGGGTGATCCGTCCACTTTGTGGACTTTGTAATTTATTTCACCCTTTGGGTGGTCCGTCCACTTTGTGGACTTCGTAAATTATTTCACCCTTTGGGTGATCCGTCTACTTTGTGGACATTGTAAATAGTCTTCACCCTTTGGGTGGTCCATCCACTTTGTGGACTTTGTAAATTATTTCACCCTTTGGGTGATCCGTCCACTTTGTGGACTTTGTAAATAGTCTTCACCCTTTGGGTGGTCCGTCCACTTTGTGGACGTTGTAAGTTATTTCACCCTTAGGGTGATCCGTCCACCTTGTGGACTTTGTAAATTATTTCACCCTTTGGGTGATCCGTCCACCTTGTGGACTTTGTTGCATGTCTGTCTACTTTGTGTAGCATATCCATCCATAATAAAAATCCATGTGGAAAATCAAAGCTGTGTTTGAATATTCCTCTTTAAAGAAAATGTGTTTGTAGAAAAAGTACCTGCCCCCCTGGGCTTAAAAAGGCACAAAAAGATTGTAGCAAAGTCAAAGAAAAACTAGTAAATTATAGCTAAAAATAAAATAAACAGGGAAATCGCTGGTTTTTCATATTCTCTCTACTGGTAGTATTTCCGTAGATGCTCCGTGTTCCAAGGGTGCTGCAACTTTTGTCCGTCCATTGTTTCGAGGTGGTAGGTCCCCTCCCTTTGCCATGATACGATCCTGTAGGGTCCTTCCCAGTTGGGGCCGAGTTTTCCTTGTGAAGGATCTCTAGCGGCACCCATTACTTTCCGTAGTACAAGATCCCCGACCTGGAAGTCCCTATGCCTTACTTTGTTGTTGTAGTGTTTTGCCATGAGATTCTGATAACGCACTAACCTTTGCTCTGCTGCCACTCTGACTTCATCCACTAGGTCGAGCTGGAGGCGTATAGCCTCTTTGTTCTTATCTTCATCGTAGCTCTCCACCCGGTAGCTCGTGAGTCCCACTTCTGCAGGGATGACAGCTTCGGTTCCATATGCAAGTCGAAACGGTGTTTCTCTAGTGGGTGTTCTCGCTGTGGTCCGGTATGCCCATAGGACGCTTGGTAGTTCGTCCGGCCAGATACCCTTTACCCCCTCGAGACGGGTCTTGATTATCTTGAGCAAGGATCGGTTCGTGACTTCGACTTGCCCGTTCGCTTGTGGGTGTGCGGGTGACGAGTAGTGATTCTTGATCCCTAGCTTCGAGTAGAAGTCTCTGAATGCGCTGTTGTCAAATTGCTTACCGTTGTCAGAGACTAGTACTCTGGGTATCCCGTACCTGCATATGATATTTCTCCAGACTAAACTCCGGATGTTTTTCTCCGTGATGGTGGCTAAGGCTTCCGCCTCGACCCACTTAGTGAAGTAGTCTATGCCTACTACCAAGAATTTCAGCTGTCAGATCACCGTCAGGAATGGGCCCATGATATCAAGTCCCCATTGTGCAACCAACCAGGATGCCGTCATAGGTGCCAGTTCTTCGGACGGCTGCCTGACGAAATTGCTGAACCTTTGGCATTTGTCGCAGGACTAGACATAGGCTTGCGCATCCTTCATCATTGTAGGCCAGTAGTATCCTGCTCGGATCAACTTGTGTACAAGTGATCGTGTGCCCAAGTGGTTTCCGCAGATACCCTCGTGTACTTCTCTCATCACGTAATCTGCTTCCTCTTGGCATAAACAACTTAGGTATGGTCGAGAGAAACCTCTTTTATACAGGATGTCTTTTATCAAGACGAACCTTGCCGCCTGGACCTTCATCTTCCTTGCTGCCTCCTTCCCGTCTGGTAAGACCCCGTTTTTAAGTATGAAACTTACAGTGTGGTCCAGGTGCTTTCGGAGCCTATCTCCTGCATGTTACCTGAATCTATTAGTGGAGAAAGCTGAACAAAAGAGAGTACATTACCAGGGGTTATCATATTCTCTGCTGAAGCGGTCTTGGCGAGATAGTCGGCGTGCTCATTTTCTCCTCTGGGGATTTGGATGATTTTGGCCTCTAGGTTGTCAACTTTTGCCCTTACTTGATCAAGGTATCTCTTCATCCTTTCGCCCTTGCATTCATAGTCTCCATTCATTTAATTAGCTACAACTTGAGAGTCGCAGTAAATGACTACGCTCGCGGCTCCTGCAGCTTTGGCGAGGTCAAGGCCTGCTATTAATGCTTCGTACTCTGCTTCATTATTGGTGGTGGGGAAGTCAAGATGAACCATACATTCAAACCTATCTCCTTCGGGTGACAGCAGTATGATGTCGGCCCCCCCCCCCCCCGGCTCGTCTATTGGATGATCCGTCAGTATATATACTCCAATGAGGGGACTCTTCTGCCCCCTTGTCTTCGTCATGAGTGAATTTTGCTATGAAATCGGCTACGATCTATCCTTTGATGGCGGTCCGTGGTTGGTACTTGATATCAAACTCGCTCAGCTCTATAGCCTACAACGTCAGTCGACTTGCAGCTTCAGGATTGCTCATCGCTCGTCACAAGGGCTTGTCGGTCATGACGTTCATCATATGGACTTGAAAGTATGGCTTGAGCTTGCGAGCTGCCGTGACTAATGCAAAGGCAAGTTTCTCCATTGGTGGGTATCTTTCTTCGACACCGCGAAGTGCCCGGCTGGCGTAGTATACGGGCTTCTGCACCTTATCCTCTTCTCTGATCAAGGCCGCACTGACTGCAGCAGAGGAGACACCAGGTAAAGGAAAAGCTCTTCACCTGGTTACGAGGGACTCAGCAATAGTGGGGAAGATAGATAGGCTTTCAATTCCTCAAATGCTCACTGACACTCGATCGTCCACTCGAAAGACTTCTTTAACGTGCGAAAGAAGGGTAAGCACTTGTCTGTGGCTCTCGACACAAATCTATTCAATGCCGCTATTTTGACGTTGAGGCTTTGTACCTCCTTCACATTTCTCGGGGGAGCTATCTTCACTATGGCTCGGATCTTGTCCGGGTTGGCCTCAATCCCCCTTTGAGATACCATGAATCCTAGGAATTTTCTCACCGTCACCCCGAAAGCACACTTTCTCGGATTGAGCTTCATGTTGTAGGAGCGAAGTGTGCTAAATGTTTCTCTAAGGTCTTCCAGGTGATCTTCCTCCCTTCGGCTCTTTACTAGCATGTCATCGACATAGACTTGGACATTTCTCCCGATTTGCTGTGCGAACATCTTGTTCATTAGCCTCTGGTACGTTGCGCCCACGTTCTTCAGGCCGAAGGGCATTACTTTGTAGCAGAAGAGGCCTTGACTGGTCACGAACGAAGTTTTCTCCTTATCAGCTTCGTGCATTCGAACTTGGTTGTAACCTGAGAAAGCGTCCATGAAGCTTAGCAGCTGGTGTCGAGCCGTTGAGTCTATTAGGACGTCCACCCTTGGGAGGGGATAGCTATCTTTCGGGCACGCTTTGTTAAGATCGGTGAAGTCCACGCACATTCGCCACTTCCCGCTCGCTTTTTTAACCATTACCACGTTCGCCAGCCAATCGGGGTAGTAGACTTCCCTGATGAAGCTTGCCTCCTGTAGTTTGCGGACTTCTTCCGCTATAGCTTGATCTCGTTCCAGGGCAAACACTCTCTTCTTCTATCGGATGGGTGAAAAGGAGGGCGATACATTCAACCTGTGTACCATGACCAAAGGGTCTATTCCTGGCATGTCGTCATGACTCCAAGCGAATACGTCTCGATTACTCCTGAGAAAAGTTATGATCTCTCGACGAATTGCGGGGTCAGCGAGCATTCCGATCTTGGTTGTTCGGTCAAGATTTGAGCTGTCAAGAGTTATCTCCTCTAGTTTCTCTATCGGCTCCATCACCGTTCGGTGCTCTTCTATGTTCAAGGCCTGGACCTGATCTTCCATCTCCATCATGGCTAAATAACATTCTCGCGTGGCCATTTGACTTCCGCACAGCTCTCCCACTCCATAATCGGTAGGGAATTTGATCATCAGGTGGTAAGTTGAAGTTACCGCCTTCCACAAGTTAAGCGTGGGTCGTCCGAGGAGCAATCGACCACTAGGAACGTTACGTCCTTGGTGATCTGTTGGGGGTAATCGCCTACCATCACGGATAATGTGACCACGCCCAAGGGGAATACCCGGCTTCCTTCGAAGCCAACGAGTGGGGTGTTTGTCAGAATTAATCGCTCCTTATCAATCCTCATTTGTTGGAACGCCAGATAATATAGGATATCTGCTGAGCTGCTGTTGTCGACCAACACCCGGTGCATGTTGTAGTCTCCTACCCGCATGCTGACAACGAGCGCATCGTCATGTGGATGGTGTAGGCATCGCGCATCTTCTTCTGAGAACCTGATAATGGGGCCTTCTCTTCTTGCTATCTTCGGCACGGTACCCATCAGCTGAACACTTTGTACCATCCTGAGGTAAGTTTTGCGAGCCTTTTTTGAAGACCCGGCTGCAGCTGTTCCTCCGACTATCATCCTTATGTCCCCTATAGGGGCTCTTGGTCGCTCGTTCTCTCGTCGAGGGTGCTATTCTTGTTGGGGTGGATATGTTCTCTCCTTGCTGACGAACTTTTGCAATTTTCCTTGTCTGATAAGGGTTTCAATCTGCTGCTTCAAGTCGTAGCAATCGGTTGTGTCATGATCATGGTCATGGTGGAAGCGGCAATATTTATCCCTAGATCATTTGTTGGGATCACTCTTCAGCTTTCCAGGGAATGTCAAAGCCCCCTTGTCCTTGATTTGCATTAGGACTTAATCTATTGGGGCGGTCAATGGGGTGAAGCTTGTGAATCTTCCCCCCATGGGCTTAGGACGTCTCTCCTCCCTTCGGTCTCCTACTCTTCCTTTCTTCCAGCCCCGGTCCTGTCGGGTGTCTTCTTGCCTTTCTCTTTTCTTGGGCCTCTCTTCTCGGGCCCAGCGCGTCTTCAGCGTTGATATACTTGGTGGCCCTGTAAAGCACCTCTAACATTGTCTTCGGGTCATTTTTGTACAGGGAGAACAAAAACTTACTCCCCTTCAGCCCATTCGTGAATGCCGCTACAAGTATCTTGTCGTCAGCTTCGTCGATCGAGAGCGCCTCCTTATTGAAGCAGGATATGTAGGCCCTCAACGTTTCCTCCTCTTGCTGCTTGATATTCATTAAGCAAGCCGTAGACTTCTTGTACCGATGTCCCCCGATGAAGTGCGCAGTAAATTGAGCGCTTAGCTCCTTGAAGGTGCTGATGGAGTTGGGTGCTAGCCTGCTAAACCAAATCCTTGCCGCACCCTTTAGCGTTGTAGGGAAGGCCCTACACATAATTGCGCCTGCTACTCTTTGAAGGTGCATTAAGGTCTTAAAGGTCTCTAGGTGGTCTAAAGGGTCCTTGACCCCATCATAACTATCCATATGTGGCACGCGGAACTTACTCGGCAGGGGGAAGGAGTTGACGGCGGTGGTGAATGGCGAGTCAGTCCGGTTGACAAGGTCATCAAGGTCACTGGACACCCGTCCCTTGAGAGCGTTCATCATAACTTCCATCTATTCCTTTATCACCTGCATCTCCACAACAATAGATGGCGGAGCCGTATCCGCAAGAGAGGGAAGGCTCGTGTGTTGTCGCTCTAGTTTGCTTAGGGCGTTGTTGGCCTGTGGTCCCTCTTGATTCCTCCTTTCAGCGCTGGTTCCTTCTTGATCCGCTCCTTGGTTATTTGGTGCTGTGTTTTTCTGGTTTAGCTGCTCCTCCAGGTCGCGGTTTGTTTGGTGAGATGCTCTACGGCTGTGGCAAGCGTCTTAACCTGCTTCCCAAGTGCAGTCGTGGGGGGTTCTTCTTCTTGAACGTCGTTAGTGGTCGCCATTGAGCGAGTGAGCACCATGTAACTCTTTTGTCTGGGAAGCGATAACGTGCCTTAAACGCGTACGTGTTCCCACAGACGACGCCAACTAATGATGTCGTAAAATCACCAGTGAGTTACACGATCCACACTCGCTTAAACTAACAACCTGCAAGAAGAAAGAAGTGATCTCGCTGAGGGCACCGGTGTGGTGTCGACCAAATACCCTCCGACAGTCAAGTTAATATTATTCTCAACTCTAGAGTACTAGAGAGGGTAAATCATGCGTACCTTAATTTGTAAGGGTATTGGGGCTTTTATAGTAGTAGGTTGACCTCTCCTCCTTGATGTAGAAGTCTTTTCCTTATAGGAATCCTCTTGAGTAATCCCAAACGTTATGGACAAGACATTTCCTTGTAAAGTGGATTTTCCATTAATGCGTGTATCTTCCGGAATGCTCTTTGCGCTAAGTTTCTGATTTCCTTGGAGACTCTACGTGTGCAACAAGAATCTGGAATCACTCTAGGCCCTGGGCTCAACTATTGCCGGACCATGGGCTTGGATCCGTCAGGCCCAATGTGGTGAAAGTCCATCATGCTAAATTTTGCCCCTTCACTTCCAATCACTATGTTGTTGGGCTTCGGCTTTGGCTTTGGCTTTGCTCCAAGTTCAATTTTTAATATATCTTATTAGTCATACCAAATATCGGCCTAGAAATTTTTTGGATTTTGTTTATATAATTGGGTAGAACTCACCTATGATTAAAGAAAAAGCTTTGACTCGATCTTCTTTTCTTTGGTTTCTCAATTTTCTTCTGTCTTTTCCCGATAATAGTCTACTTGCTTGGTAATTGGTATGGGACGTAAGATTCTGAACTCGATGTAACTTTTTATCAATTGTTTTGTTTGCTTTTACATTGAAAAATAATATCTTAAAATAAAACTTCAAATATTTATAACTACAGCATTTAGATTTTCACATCTTCAGATCTAAATCAATCACCTCACGTGTCGTGTCGTGTTGTGTGGCATTTGAGTTGTGGAGTTAGATACATTCAGCCTTAGGATTATTATTATGTGGGTGGCGGAGCAAGGTCCTTTATATTTATGGTTATGGACTATATATATATGGAGGGAAAGAAATCTGTGTACTTCCAACACTTAGTTGCAACCAACCAAGCATCCTTCATTAGTTCTCTTCTCTTTATGACTGCTCTTTTGTATTTAGTCAATCCACATTTTTCCATTTGTAATTCTTTGTGTCTACTTTCATGCACTAGTCTCGTATCATTTATTTTTAGCTATAAAATTAAATAAATAAATACAATGGCATTTGCTCATATAAGAATGCAATGTGATAATTTTTGCTTCATTAACTCTTCTAATATTATTTCATCCTTTATACTTTAATGAGTCATGCTACATGTTCGACTCAATGGAATTCCATTATTTTTGGTTCTTTATTGTTGTAGCCCTTACTTGATTACTTATGAAATAACATGTGCTGCTTTTATTGGTTCTATATGCTATTTGAATGTAAGCTTAAAATGGTATGTGATAGGGAAACTCTTTAACTAACTAATTTTTGTATTTAACCATTTCTTCATCCAAACACATGCTTCAGAGTATATTCTTATTCCAAGGTTGTTTTTTTTATGCTTCTAATGAGTCAATCTTTGATTGTAATATCAATATATTATTGATATTTTGGTCTTACCGTGTGCCAGTAGACCGAATGTGGAGGCAGCTCTTTCAACAAGATATCAGATTTCACATACAGTAGTGAATGTGAAGAAGGTTATTATAGTTTTCCTGATCAAGAACTTTGAAGATACTTTAAAGAATACTTTAAAGAAAAAGGAGAGAAATGAAAGATTGTTTCAATTTGTTATTTATGTCTTTTTGTTTACCTTAAGGTTGAGTTTACATTATTATTGCTAATGATTAGGTGAGAATTGAGAAGTAAGGTGATGAGAATCAACAAGCATTCAAGGATCCATTGCATGTTCCAGTTGGGCCTATTACTAAAGCAAAATCTAAGAAGATCAAAGAAGCACTTAATGGGCTGATTCAAGAGATTTGGACTAATTCAAACGCAGGACATTCCAAGCTGGGCCCAAAGAAAGATGAAGGCGTAATAAATTTAATTCTAGCTATTAAAGGCTGATTTGGCTTAATTGGGCTTGATTTATGGCTTGGATTAATGGCTGATTGATTTTCCAGCTTCATATCAGTCAATAGATATTTTTCCTATTCTGGAGCTTCTAATTTTGGACCAGATCTACCTTAATTTTAGGCTTTTATTATTTAGAACGTTTTTTTAGCTATTTTCCTATTTTGGATTAGCTAATTTTAGACCAAATCAACTTTTATTTAGGGTTTTATTATTTAGTACGTATTTAGATTTTCTATTTTCAGTCATGTCTTATAAAAAGCATGCACTCATTGTAATAGAGGAGATAATTATTGAATAAAAATCAGAAAAGGTGAGGCTTTGCTTTTCTTTTGGTTCTTCAAGAACTGTGAACTTATAAGGGATTCTTCCTTGTGGCGTTCAAACTTTATACTTTTGATTCGTGATTCAATTATAATCATTGGGTCAAGGTGTTATACCTTTGGTTCGCGTTTCAATTATAAACGTTGGGTCAGGGTTTCTATCAAAAATCTAAATTTGAGCTTTCTTGGGCAAGTATTTCAATATTTTTGTTGGGTCTCAAAGCGTGTCGATTGAGGTTCGCATCATTTGGTATCAAAGCACAGGTTCTAAAATCAGTTTTCTATCCCTTTATCTTTTGTTTCCTATTATCATCCTATCTTGTTCCTTTTGTGTTCTTTATTCCTTGTTCTTATTTTGTGACGTGCACTAGGTTAAAATCGTGCACCAAGCTCCCAAAAAAAAAAAAGTGAAAAAAGAAAAGACTTCCAAAAAAAACAAAAAACAAAAAAAAAAAAATATATATATATATATATATATATATATATATTTATATATATATTGTTTGTAGTTTCAATTCACTCAGACCAAAATACTATTTTCTTTTATCCTCTTCCTTTGCTTTAGTGTTTCTGTCATATTTTCTTGCCATTGGTATTAGTTTAAATACTACAAGTTGAATTTTTTGATCAAGTTTATTAGTTTAAGTAGAACTGAAAATGAGAAGCTACGAGTGGAAAAAGGCAAGAGAGTGTGAGACTAATATCGGGAAAAAGTCAATTTAAGAGTGAAACACGAGTGTGAGTGACATAATTTGAGTGCAAACACGTGAGGGAGTGTTGTGAGGAATTATTTCTAATATCTCTTTGTAGTTTTAAAAATATGTCTTCCAGGGATGAAACATCAAATAGGGAAGGAAGGGAGGAGTCATCCCTCATGTTGCAGGCTATGCAACAACAGTTTGAGCGCATGAACGTGGTGTTTAATAATATTCGGGGTCAGATGGATAGGCAAGATGCTGTTATTGCTTCTTTGTGTGAGGAGCATCCCCAAAGAGACCCTAATGCTAGAAGGCAAGAAAGGTGTGCGCGCGTGGATGATTCTGATGCCTACCATGAGGAAG